>NC_133227.1:30448450-30538450 GCF_040436345.1 Pagrus major | reverse complement strand
CTGAAACAGAAGATTGAAACTTTCCCACAATCATTTTAGGATTTCTTCTTCTTCTTCTTCTTCTGTGGTTAAAAGCAGTGTTGTTCAGTGCAAACACACACCTGAACGTGACTTCTGTGATATTTTACCTTTTTGGTGTTTTTATACGTGACTAGCGATGATCTGTAGCTACAACTTTACTTTCTTTCACTGTACTCTGAGTTTGGAAATTCACCCTGCTGAAGTGTCCCTGAGCAAGACACTGAACCCCTCCACCTCCTGCTGCTGACCTCTGATCTCCTTTCAGTCCTGTTACTGTGTTTTTGTTGTGTGGTTATTGACAGCTATAAACCACAGAGGTGTGTGTGTGTGTGTGTGTGTGTGTGTGTGTGTGTGTGTGTGTGTGTGTGTGTGTGTGTGTGTGTGTGTGTGTGTGTGTGTGTGTGTGTGACGCTCCTCTGTGGACTGCCTCTGTCTGTGTAAACACATGAATGGCTGCAGGGGTGATTGACAGCTGTATGGGTGTGTGACGGACAGGCGGTTTTGTCTCTGAGAGGCTGTGAGGACGACTCCCAGGGTGCACCAGGACAGCGCCCTGTATAGGAACAACGAGGGCCACAGTGAAGATGCACGAGTTGGCGAGGGTAGGAGGTCGGGCAGGGCGGAGGGCGGCTCCTCACCTCTGGACGCCCACTGCTTTTAACGGCGGGGTCGGAGGTCACGGCTGGAAGTGGCATCACTCATCGGCCTGTCTCATCAGTGGAGTGGAGGACAGAGAGCTTCTTCTGCTCAATCAAAGTACACTTGTTTCTCAAATACGTCGCTGTCAGAGCCCGAGGTGACGATCCATCAGGCACACGGGGGATAAACCAGTCGGCATCATGGACGCTGTCATGTCAGTGTGGCGCTGATGCCCACGTCTGTTGATATGGACTAAAACATGCATTTCTCCTGCATGTTATAAGGTGTTCCTGCTGTTTCTCCAGCTGTGCTCACTTTGTTTTCCCATGTTTTCTTCCTTCCCTCTCAAAATAATCTGAAGTCAAGTTTCCATCCAGAAAATCACCAAATAATGTGTTCACATACGCTGCTGTCACGCAGGTTCACTGAGACAGCTGTGGCGCTAACTCTCCGGTCGGTGCCATTAAACCGTTTCAGATGAAGAGGACGCTACAAGACGGTGTAATTAAACTAGAATGCCACTCAGTAGAGCGCATACCTCCACCACACGCCTCAACCATAATCCAATATTAAACTGGGCTGTACCACTCCAAATTTCAAACCACTCATAACTACTTAACCATCATTCAAGCTCATAGATAGCAGCCATGTAAATACACCTGATTTTATTTTTTTCCATGAAGATGATTCATACAATATTCCCTGAGAAATGAACAAAAATGTTGAAAAACACCCAATGTCGCGATGTTGGACTGGATGCGTCCCTTTTATCTGGATCTACACCAAAAGTTAACGAGGTCTTTTCTGGGCTGAGACTCGTCCTCCATCCAAGTTTGGTGTAAATCTGTTTGGTAGTTTTTCTGTAAACCTGCTGACAAACCAACAAACGAGACAGACACATGAAAACACAACGTGGTTCTGGTATTAAAGGTTTTCATTGGTCTGACCAGAACGTTTTCTCGTCCCAGACAAGTTTTAAGATTTAGTTGTCAAACTCTGCATGTTTCATTCACAAGCTTTGAAGCTAGCAAACTGACGTTAGCTAACACATTAACCCAGCTATCGTTAGCCTGGACGCTAGGCTCATTCATTCAGTATTTTGTTACAGCAAACTGAGAACTCACCGCGGCATGATACGTCTCGTCTCGTCTCGTCTCGTCTCGTCTCGTCTCGTCTCGTGTTGGTCATGAAAAAAGGTGATTTACGGACATTTTCTGTCAGTTTTTGTTAACAAAAGGGTCGGAGGTCAAGGAAGGTGGACAGAGACAGAAGTTTACCTGCAGCAGGTGAAGCCCAAACAAAGGTCAGCAACATGGAAGCTGTGGAATTGAACTGGCAACCTTTTTGTGTACAGGGTTGACTGTCAGGCTACCAGGTCAGAGCCCAGAGCTGGTGAACGGGTTTATTGGTAAAAGCTTGTGGAGGGGAAACATCCATGCATAATTTATTTATTCTCTCTCACACACTTTTAACACACACACACACACACACACACACACACACACACACACACACACACACACACACACTGTCTACTTAGTGTTTGTGTGTCACAAATGACAGAGAAAGTGTGTGTGTGTGTGTGTGTGTGTGTGGCTCCAGAGGGAAGTGTGCACGGCTGGAAGATGCTAAGAGCTCTGCTGCTTTAATGCACTTTGATTTGAGATGATGAACAGAGAGGCTGCACGTGCACACACACACACACACACACACACATTTGCGTGTTGTTTCTCTTCCTCTAATAATCCCTCTCCTCTCTCTCCTCATCTCCTTTTGCATGTCTCTCGTATGCACACACACACACACACACACACACACACACACACACACACACACACACACACACATCTGTATCCAGTGCTCTGGGAAGCCATTAGTGTGACCCAGCCTTGATTACTTATTTATGGGCCCTACAGAGTAAAGTGAGGGGAGTGCAGCACCGGGGGGCCTCGTTTATAAAACTGTTGTTTGACTTCACCCACATCTCAACACACTTCATCTCAGCATTTCTAACGATGTCAGCAAAAAAAAAACACAACCGAGTTTCATCCGAAGCATTCAGAGGTGTCTAATTAGTAACGGAGATGATCCAGAGATGTTTTAATTTGCTCGATCAAACGGTTGCGAGGTGGGAGGAGTTAATTCAAGCGTCTGGAGGTCGATGGGTGACTGACAGTTGGAGAACTTTACGAGCTTTGATGGACACGAAGCGTCAACACATCAGCACGACGATGGCGACTGTGTGAAATCCAGTGACTGAGCTTTAAAGTCTGAGACGATGAGCCGGAGCTGAAGATTACACAAAACATTCAGCTGCTTAAAGGAACAGTTCACCCAAAAAGTAAAGTTCAGTCATCATCTCCTCCCTCCATGTTGAAGAAAGTCAGCTGAAGTCTCGTAGTCCACAAAACATTTCTGGAGCTTCACAGTAAACGGCGTTGCAGCATTCTGCTAAACACCTGAAGCAGCTGGAGAAAATAACAACCAAAAAAATATCAAATGGCTCCATACAGCTCGTCTGCTGCAATCCAAGTCTCCAGAAGCCTGAAAAGATGTTATTTACACCCTTCATTACGATTAACTCTTAACTGTAGCTGCTGAGCTAACAGAGTTAGCATGCACCCCGTCTGAAGTGGGTATAATGTTTCAAGTTCAGTTCAGATGGGACACTTGGACTTTGACTAAACTTTACTTTTTGGGTGAACTGTTCCTTAATAACTCTTAACTCTCCTCTGGTCCTGAAAGCATCTCTCCATAGTTGGCTTTTGTAAAACACCTAAACATGCAAACAAGGCCAGTTATGACTCAGAGCAAGTCCCAGTGGAGACGTACTGATGAGACACACGCTCTGTGAGCAGGTTTCATTCTGACATCTTGGAGTCCGGTGTCGCGACCCTGAACAGATGTTGGCATTGCACGTCTCTGCAAACCACAGATGTGTTAAAACTTTATATTTCTCTATGTTGTTCTGGTTCTGTTGATACAAACAGCTGGACATTGTTCTGACGTCTCATTCAGGATATCGTGTTTTTTCACCACAATGTCTCTCGAAAAGTATCCGTTGCTTGGCAGCTGTCTTGTGCAGGTGTCATCACAGTCACTCATCCTAACACTGTATAAAGGACGAGGAGGTCGGCTTGTTGGAGTTTGCTGGAGGGTTGATGTCTCTCAGGTGTCTCTGTGTTCACTGAACAGACTGCTGATAAACGTTAGTGCGGTCTGAATGTGACTACAGGTAACAAGAGATGAGCTTCCAGGTGATCTCACATTTGTCTCATGTAGCTTCACGTTGTGTCTTCTTCGTGCAGTCACCAGGGCTAAGCTAGCTGCTGATGCTAGAGCTGCCTGTTGAACCACAGCGTCATGTTTGTATTTCTGTTTGAAGAACAGAAGATATGTTACTCAATCTTTAACTAACTAAGCCAACACATACGCTACATTTACTTTCATGCCTGAACCACGTAGATCAGTTATATTAATGTATCGATTCAATAATGTGTCAGTTTATCGATGGGTTGGCGCAGCAGCACGTTACATCATGAAGTGAGTCAGTCACACAGCCGTCCTGTTTGGAAACTCCTTTTTATTGGTTCATCTTTAGCCAGGAGGGTAGCAGCAGCCACACCACACCAAGAGGAACACACGAACAAACAAAAAGACCAACAACAACGACGACATCGGTGCTCTTCATCTGTAAAATAAATACCTCACTCATCATCACCGTCCTCTGATTACTGTGACCACCATTGTTGCAACCGTTTCAAATAAATACCCATGAAGCAATGTCAGCAGTGAGAACAGAACGTATGAAATGCATATTGTTCCATATATAATATATTCATTTTAGATAGATTTCTATATATATTTGTTCCATATACTCTCCTTAAATTCTTTTAACAACATACAAGATGCCAATTTGTACCAAAAGCGATGCTTGCTGAGACACGAGGAGAAGTTTAGTGGTTATAGTGGCAGCCTGCGTACGTAACGGCGTCGGCCAGGTTCCTGACGTGAGCTCCGGTCCTGAGGGAGAAACGTCTCCAACGTTTGGAAATTTTAAAGATTTGCATATTGGAAACGTTTTATCTGTACATGCAGATACACACAGCAGCAGGGTCAGCAGAGGTGAGGTGTGCAAGATGCAGAACCATTAATGAAAGTGTCGACTGCACTAAGAAATAAATCCTCCAAAAACTAAAGCTTTGATAATCGTATAATCAGTTTGAGTCATTTTTAAAAGATTCTCTGATGCCAGCTTGTTAAATGTGAATATTTTCTGATCGGCATTTTTCACCATTTTCCGACCGGTTAATTGATTAATTGAGGAAATCATCAACAGATTTTTTTCAACAGAACTTTCTGTGATCACTATAGCTGTCGTTAAATCTCGTTCAGACACCTGAAATCTACCTTGAATTTATCAGATGCAGCTTTTTACTGCCACCATCTCATTAACCAGCTCTCCTATCAGTGCTCCTCAACCTTCGTTTGGATGTTTTTAAAATGCAAATACATCTGATTTCTGGTAAATGTGCAAAAACCTGCATTTCAGTAAAAATGCATTTAGTTGCACTTCACAAGATAAATCTAGAAAACACAAATCTGAAAAGACGTAATCAGATATTTTAAACATGAACTCTAAAATCACTCATTTTAAACTGAGAATCACTGGAAGTCGCGTTACGTTGAGCCCCCACAATGCACTGCTTCCACCGCTCTGTGTGTATATGAAGTACATACAAAACATTGCAAACTAAAGAGGTTGTGATTGGATGACTGAAGATGTCATCCAGCTCAGATAGAAAACAATCCAGGTGCAAATAAATGTTCCTCACGTCCCCGTCCGAGCACCAAGATGTGACTGAAGACATCCAGCCAATGTAGAGGAGACTGTGTGTGTGTGTGTGTGTGTGTGTGTGTGTGTGTGTGTGTGTGTGTGTGTGGAACCCATCTGAGGCTGTGTCCACAGTAATGCAGTTCAATTTGAAAAGTTTCTGTTCACATTTTTTGTTCCTTGTATGAGCAGACATGTTGGACCTGCAGCGTCTGCACACACAGAGGTTGCTTCTGCAGCTTCTGCAGCTTCTGCAGCTTCTGAAGCGTTGTGGTTGTGTATCATTCACAGAGCGAGCATGCAGGAGAGGACGTGCCAGCAAGTTATTAAAAATGGCTGCTGTGACGAGCGTACGTCAGCGTTGTTCTGCTTATTAAGTGAACATGTTGGAAAAAATGTTTTCAAATTCATCAGCATTACTGTGGACATGATGTCAACCTGTGTGTCAGTTATAGATTATGATTATTTTGGTTGCCAATACTTCTAATAATAATAATAATAATGATCATAATGTTGATGGTAAGTGGAGAAAGTTGCAACATTTAAAAATAAAAACAAGAAGCTGTTGGAGCTGAACGTGTCTCCACAGTCTGTCAGAGTGAAACCAGTGATGAGCACAGAAACATCTGGGGCAACATTCACACATCCTGGACACAAACAGCACATTAAAACCTTTAACATGAACCATAAAACATATTTAGGATGCTGAATCTGGATTCTTCAAAACAGTGAAGAACAACTTTGATTGGTGAATATCTTCCTGTAGACTTGTGCAACCTTTTAACTTTACTGTAAGCCGTTAAATCTGCACATCTGCCTTGTTACACATCTGTAAGACGTAGGGGTGTCAAGATTTTCATTCTCAATCAAAAATTGGTAAAAAAAAAAAAAAAAAAGAGAGAGCTCAGCGTACAGCCTGAACGTTTTCATCCTGCAACAAAAAGCTGCAGCAGCTCTTTCAGCCCTTCACCAGAATAAATGTTAGCTGAGTATGTTTCTGCAAAACCACTGATAAGTTCAAACTGAACGTTTCTTTAGGTTTAATTTCTATTTCTCACAGCTCTGTGCTGATGCTCTGGTTAGGTTTAGGAAACATCGTGGTTTGGTTCAAGATGCCTGTTTTGATCACCACGATCACAGATGGAAACGTCTCCAGGTGTCCTTTAAAAATATCCTGTTGTCTGACTCAATCTGCGGCCTCCACCACCATCCTGTCCACCTCCTGTCAGTCAGCTAATAAACATATATAAGGTGAACATCATATGAAACGTTTGGTACACGTGGACCTCGGACGTATCTGTGGTTTGTAGAAACATTAACTGCTGACATTATATCCTGGAGACTGAGTCGACTCTTTACAACGTGCAGCAGTGATCACAGCTGCACTGATGTTAGACAAGAGACGAACTGTGAGACACAAACTCGTTGTTCACTTTCAGGCCAGCAGGAAGAAGACGGAAGCTCAGCTTTTGATACTTGATGCTACAGATGTCTCTGGTCGTGGACGTGATGGTCCTCGATCAGCGTTTGCCGTCAGTTGCCCCAAAAGTTCCTGACTTGATCACGAGTGGACTGTAAATTAAGTAAATAATCACTATAATGGAAAAACAGCTGTAATAACATCAATCTCATAGAAACCAAATGAAGCAGAATAAAAATAGTTACAGCGTTAATATTTACATATAAAAATATAGCAAAGTAACATTTAACAAATCAGGTCAGTTTGTGTGTCTGTGCTGCAGCACCTGGACACACACACACACACACTCTCACACACGCACACACACTCTTAAAAACATGTACACGCACACGCGCATACACACACAAGCGTACACACACCTGACCCTGTGTGTGTGTGTGTTGGTGTGTGTGTGTGTGTTCTTTATCAGCCTCCTCTGTTGCTACGTGACGTTTCTGTACCTGAAGTGCTGAATGAAGTGATGAAAGTAATTTTTTAACGTAAAAAAAGGAGTCAAGCAGCTGCACCATCTTCATCCTCTCTCCTTCCTCCCTCCTCTCCATCAGCTGTCCATCTGCCAAACACCATCCTGTCCCCTCACCTCCCTCCCTCCCTCCCTCCCTCCTTCCCTCCCTCCTTCCCTCCCTCCCTCCCTCCCTCCCACGCTCCATTCTTCTCCGGCCCATTAAGAGCTATCATGAAGCTAATTGCCTGTTTGATCAACTCTCTGCGGACCAGGAACTGGAGGCTTTTAGCCCTCTGAGCGTAAGAGGAGAGTCGGACGAGGCAGCAGGGATATACGGTATACAGGGTGGTGGGAAACATACGCCTCTGGTCAGCCGGATTTCACTGGTTGGATTTGGTTGTGATAGTTTTTTGTTGTTTGAGATTATGAGAGGGAGATTTTCATTTTCATGAAGAGTTCATGAAGTCTGGAGGACCTGAGCCTCATGAAGGTCCATGTTCTCAAAGCTTCTGAGAAGAGGTGGAGATATAACTAACAGACTGATGGGATATTTAAAGTAGAGCTGCAACAATTAGTGGAGTAATCAACTGGTCAATTAAAAGAAAATGTATTGCTTTAACTATTTCGATAGTTTAATTAATAGTTTCAGTCAAACATCGTCTGGTTCCAGCTTGTTAAATGTGAGGATCTGTTGCTTTGGCAGTAAATGAAGGGTCTTTGCGTTTTTAAAGAAGAAATTTAAAGATGTCAGTATTTTTCACAGTGTTTCACCAGTTCAATAAGCTCAGTCGGTGCCAACACTGCAAAAACTGTGGCCACAGACTCTCACAGGTGGCCCGTCGATGGCCGACCAATGGCCTGGTGTGTCGGGGCACTTCGGGGTGGTCCAGATGACTTTTTACTGCTAAGAAGCTTTGCAAACTACAGAAGTCAAAAAACAAACCCTGAGTCCACCGTTGGGTGGGTTAAGAGTTTAAAGATGTCCTTAAACTGAACCTTGAATCTGAGCAGAAGTAAAGTCTCCCTGGTTTAATTTTACTGTGTTTACATTGTGATTCGCTTTGTTTTTCTACCGCGAGTCATTCTGGATGAAGGTACTAACTGACTGAGACACAAAGATGGTTCAGGGGAGCGCGTTCTGATTGGAGGATGGGAGGAGAAGAGGGATGGAGGCGGGGGCAGTGAAGGAGGTCGGTCAGAGGAGGGAGGCTGGCGACAGACTGACTTGTGGAGGAAACCCGACCAGACTCCTCAGAGCTCCACTGAAGCAGCGCTGCTAAAAATAAGACGAGGGAGGCTTCTTCTGCTGACAGAACACACACACACACACACACACACACACACACACACACACACACACACACACACACACAAGCTCTACATACGCAGGTTGTTGTACAGTAGGAGGACACACACTCACACACACACACGCTGCCTAGTCACAATGGATGCACCCTCCCTCCGGTTAAATAATCCCCCATTCAGGGAAAACGTTGTCCGTCTGCCTCACAGTGCTTTTCCTTTTACAAATGAGCTTAATAGCTTTGAGATTGACTCAGTTCGTACAGTGCATGGTCCCTTTTTGGTGTCAAACTGTTGTTACAGGTGTGTTAACAGTGTCTTTGTTCTCACTTGATGCCTCGGTGCTTTGCTCAGTCCCAGTCTGATATTCTCCACAGTTCATTCTTTCATCTTCAACCTTCTGTGGAGTTTTCTGAACGTCTTTGCGGTCCAAGTCCTCGATCTCCCATCCGTCATCTGATTCTGTTTCTAGAGAGCAGAAACTCTGTTGGCATAGACCGTGCACATTGCCTCGGGCGTCTTTCCTTCCTGATTTGGTCCATCGCCCATCTCTGTGTTTTTTCTCTTGCAAAGGCTGAGGAGGAAGGAAGTTCAACAATAAATAAATAGATTTTACACGTCCAGGATACGCCACAGGATGCAGAGAGAGGTGATTTCTGTCTGGTTAAGGTTGAAGGGCAGTCCAGCAAAGCACGACAGCTTCTTCTTCTTCAGGACGAGAGTTTTTGTTTTCAGGCATGAAGTCTCCAACGTGAACAGGCACAGTAAAGCTTTGGTCCCTCCGGAGCTGGAGAAAATTCAAGGTACATTAGGTGAACAACACTTTATGGTGGGTTGGTTGGTTGGCTTGTCATATGTAGGTAGGTGGGTCACGATGGCATTGTCGTCACAATGTCAGCTGCGGTGCTGTTGGCGACAGCGTTGCTTTGGCGACGGCTGAGGGGAAATGGATTCACCTGGCCCCCGTCCAGGCCTGTCATAATGGCTTCTCCAGGGCCTTGCTACGGAGCGAGGGATGACCGGGGTTGGGGTTGGAGGCGGAAATCTTGCGGCACACAGTGTTGGTGTTGCTGCACCTGCAGCCGGGGCGCGTGGCACGGTCGTGGGCACGCTGGCACAGGGCAAGGCACAGCCTGGCAGGGGGGTAGCAGCAGAGGCAGGGCAGGCAGAGCGCCAGCAGCCCCATGGTGCCCCAGCGGGCACAGGCGTGGGCTGGAGCGCAGGAGCACGGCCGGTCAGCACAGTTATCCTCGTCATCCTGGGCGGAGCAGTGGTAGAACAGGCCTTTAACGCAACACAAACAGGTGCCGTACTCCACGGCGCTCTCAGCGGAGCACAGACAGCGCTGTCCGCAGGCCCAACAGGACGGCAGGCGGCGGGGGGCGCAGCACTCTTGGCACTTACAGCGACCGCACCGCTCGCAGATGAACAAATGACCCAGCTCGGCTTCGTCCTCTGTCAGGCCTTTACCGAAAGAAGTATCAGGCTTGAGTTCTCCTTTAGGCTGAGAGCGGACCACCGAGCCAGGGCCAGAGTGAGATGGTGTCAGACCTGCCAGTAGCCGCTGGTCTGAGGTGGCACTGGTCCGAGACATGGAAGAGCTTATGGTACTGGATCGGCTCAGGTGGGACAGGTGAGCGGGTTGCTGCTGACTTTGGCTGCGGGGCAGGGCTGAGTGGAAGGACGACTGGGCGTGGTGGGGGAATACTCCATGAGGGTAATGGTCTTCATGGGCATAGAAGAATCCGGACTGAGACGCTGGTTCCAGCGCCACGGGCCTCTCCACATAGTCATTGTTGGCCCGGATGGCACGTATCTGGTCAAGCGACAGCACCTGCTGGAGGTCCATCCCGTCCAGCTCCCCCCTGAAGGAATGAGCAGGGTCCATCCTGCCGAGCCAGGCTGGGCGGCACCAGGGCTGCAGGCCGGGGCCGGGGAAAGGTGCTCCCAACGCTCACGGCACATCAGATAAACCTGCAAACACACAGACAGAAAGCGATGGCGGTTAGTGGTGTCGACGAATCCAAGTTTTGTTCATTATATTGAAACGAGCAGGATTACAGCCGGATGTTTGAAATCTTTTTGTCTTTGAGAAGTTACAGCATGTGAGGAAAATCTCTCAGATTCCAGACGAACACTCTCACATCATTTCTATTACCGTGTCTGCAACAAATACAACTTTAAAGAGCAGAATTATGTTAGAATATATGACACGCCACATGAACTACACCTTTTTAAATCACCGGTTTGTCTGACAGACAGTTGATCGAACAGTTGTGCATCCATTTCCACAACAGAAACGTGAACGTTGGATGAAGCCAGATTAAAAATTCTTGATTCATGTTGTTGTTATTCACATAGTGGAGAATCATCAGAAAATACTTTCAACAGCCACAAAGAAAATCCATATTTTTCATGTTTTTAGGAATAAAATGTTTTATTAATCAGGCCTTCAGAATATAGAAAGCAATAAAACAACTCTGCTTCCCCAGTTGATTACGTACGATAAGGCAGATATTTGTTATATCACAAGTTTTCTTATATTTTATGTTTAAATATGTGGATGAGGATCTTATTAGATATGTGGGAATGAATGCACCTGTAGCGTTTCCACTTAAAGTTATGAATCTGACTGTTTTCACTTGTACATGTCTACTCTTTATGTTTTTCTCCGGTCCAGATGAGGTCTGAATTCTGGAGCACAGGAACTCGTGTGTTTTATTTCTGGTCTGTGTCACCAACTGAAGGTCAAACTGCAGCAACACAAAATCCAAAGATGAAATCACCGAGTGTTTAACGGACAGGATGAGACTCTGACCAAACACTCACAGAGTCGCTCTGATATGGTGTTATTATAATACTAGATATTATGTGTTACGAAGCAGGAAACATCCTGCTGCTTTCAGAATCACATGATTATTAAAAAGCAAACAAATTCAGATTTCTTTCTCATTCACTGGCAGGAAGAGGACAGCATACGGCGAACAGTAGCCTACATACGACTTCCCAAATACTTGAGCAGCACTTGATCAAAGACAGAGTTTGGCAGCACAGCCTCCACACAACCATCAGCCATGTCATCATGACCGCTGAGGTTCTCCACGGCTCAGGCTAATGCTATTATTAGCCTGCCAGAGCCAGAGAGATACGAGCACGAGGTCCACACTGTAATTTAGCATCTGTTGAACACAGCTGCTGCTGCCGCGGAGGAAACCCACCTGCAGACGGGAGAGGCTGGCAGCCTCGACCAGCAGAGACGATGGAGGAACTGTGAGATCTTCAGGTTTCTTATCAAAAGAGGTTTTAGTTTACTAATTAACAGAGTGTTTCCTGCTGGAGGTGATGAGTTTACCATCAGCACAATCTCATTAAAAGACGATCTCGTTGTCTAATTTTAGAAAACCAGTTGATAAATATAAAGTTTTGGGTTTGTGGCTCCGACCGAACAGAACCCACAGCTAAATACTGAAGCTGCTACGAAGACGCCTTAAAGGAACAGTTCACCCAAAAAGTACAAATTCAGTCTTTATCTTTCCTGTTTGCTCTGACGGGAGGTGCACTACACTGCTTTGTTTTCTCATACTAAGACTGCAACTAAATGCTTAAAAGGTAAATGTAAATTTGCTTACAGGTTCAGTAAATGCACGAGCAGAAAGACTAAATTAAATCAAACGTCCAAGTGAAGCTGAATATGCAGCTGATTTGATTTCCTGCTCAGACATCAGATGAATGAAAACACAGAACTGAGCCGAATATCTGAGGGAAAGTGTTTGTGTGTGTGTGTGTTTGTGTGTGTGTGTGTATGATACAGTAGAAACCCTCCCGACCAACACATACACACACACACACACACTGTACACACTCAGCTATACATCCTGAAAGAAAGTGCAGTGTTGCCAAGTGGCCGAGGGGAGAGATGAGCTGCTCTCCTCTCGTGGTGCCAGTCCTCTCAGAGAGTAATGAGGCCAAATGGAAATGCATTTAAAGCTGCTCAGATCAGGAGATGAGACGGAGGAGGAGGAGGAGGAGGAGGTGAGAGGCAGCAGCAGAAACCTCCGGCCACGTGAACACACACATACTTTAATAAAACACTGGTCATGTATGAAGGATGTTCAGTCCAGATTCTCTTACAGTTCGTTTTTAAACTGAACAAAAGAGAAACGGTTGAATATCTTCTCCTCTCTTGTTTTTTGGTCATCTGTCTCTGCTGAGGACTGTGGCTGAGTGGAGACACTGTGATCATGAAGGTGTCAGTAAAGCTGCAAACGAAGTGCTCGTCAGATCGCCACAGTATTTTAAAACCCCCACACATCTTTCCCACGCTGGGGAAGTTCAACATTCACAGCTAGCTCACCCGCCCTCGTTTAATCTTCTGGTTTCTAGTTTCTCTATCCGACTCAACCTTGAGACCGCCGTGTTTCTTCTTCACAAGATAATTCATTTTCTTTTCTTGCTTCCTGCTGGATTTTATTGTGTCTACGCTGTAAGAGCTGCTAATGTTTGTAGACTTTTAGCTCGTATTCAAGAAAACATTGTGCACATTGTTTGCACATGAACACATGAGCCACAGCAGCAGCCATATTAAAACCCTGTGTCAAATGTTAGCATGTAAACAACATGTGTCTCCATCAGTACAGAGGTGAGTGTGACGGGTAACTTGGTTTTCATAAAGGCCTTGCGGGGGACAGGTGTAACAAATTTGAATGTGTTGTATCTGTTCCTATCAACTAAACCATAAATCAATAAATAGAAAGGCTCACAGATGAGCCAACATGCTAATTTCCCCAAATGTCAACATGTTTGGCAGCTCTGCAGTCAAACTGTTGGCGTGATCAACTTTCTGTTAACAGAGCGCTCTGTGAAAAGCAGCTGTGCAGGTTTGATTACATGCAGCCCTCAATCAGGACTGTTAGTTACTGGTTCACCTTGTCAGGAGAAAATCTCGTCCAGCACTCAGGAAGTTATACAGAGACGTAAACAAAAACTCAAAGTGCATCATCGTCTGAAAATCCAAAGAACGTTTATGAAGTCCCGCCCTGCAGAACAACAAACATACAGGTGTTTCAAATCACCTATGAAACAAACAAACTGATTATTGTAATGATAATGTACATTATGATACATAATTTGCTGTTAATTACTTTCTGGATTCTATAAAATACAGAAAAATGTAGAAAATGTAACAATTTAAAGTTCAAGTTGACAAAATATTCACCTCCAGAGATGCAAAGCGGCAAAAATGCTTGAAAAAACTATTTAAAAGTTTGATCAACTTCCAGAACTTTTGCAGGTTTGTTTCTTTCTATAGATTAATTTAATTAGTTGTTTCAGCCTCAATTAACTTTGATCCACTAATCAAAACTGTTCACGTGTAAATTAAGATCAAAAACAACATTTTCTTTAAATTTGAATCTCTACTTTTGGCTCAGAGTTGTGTTCATTTGTCATATCGTCACTGAAAACTGATGAACTATCATCACATTGTTTCAGTGTCCTGTTGTGTGCAGCTAAACGGTTAATTTCAGAAGCTTCGGGGGGAAAATGCAGTGAAAAGCAATAAGAGAGGAGACGAGAGGATGTGGATGAAACCCAGGAGTGGAGATCCATCACTGGGAGGGAAGGAGAGCTGATTAGCGAGCCGTCCTGTAAAAACAAAAAACCTCTTCCTGTCCTCCGGCCTCTCTGAGGAGAGTCTCAGCCTGAAGGCGCTCTCCCCCCTCAGCCGTGTCTCCCCCTCCCTCCCCCTCCTCCCACAGCTCCGGCCATAAAGGAGCAGATAAGGAGGTCCAGGTTGGTGAGACGAGGATGCATTTTCAAATTAGTGGTAGGAGAGAGGAGAAGTCCTGGTGACTAATCTCATCAGGCAGAGCGGCGGCCGCGGCTCGCTCGTCCTCTGCCCGCCTATCAGTCCATCTAATTGTTAAAGAGAAGAGGCCTGCCGTCCATTTCCATGACCTCATGTTTACTGACTGGTTGAGCCCAACTCTGCCAACTCCCCCGACACGACACCAATACTGCCAGTCACGTCCAAAAGTTTGAGTCTAGGATGGAAAAATGTAGCAGAGCGTCGCTTTAAAGTCTGAAACAAAGTTTATCATCAGAAAACTAGACGACGACGCTCGTCTGGTTTCATTTCTTAAATGTAATAATTAACCTTGTATGTCACTTTAAATTAACTGACTTTTGAACTGTAAACATTTAAAGACGTCAGCGGAGCTGTGGGAGCTCGTGATGTGCATTTCAGCTTATTTTACTGAAACTCCTCTCACGTGCACCAGCCAAAGGGAAAACAGGTTTACTGTGGTGACTATGAATCATGGGAGGTCAGCAGCTGTGGCCTAAATGATCAGAACCAGAGGAGAAACAACAAGTATTTGCTCTTTACATCGATTTTCTAGCACACATTGTGAAGCAAAACATCGGACAAAGTGTGTCTGTCTCGACGGTCCTGCTATCAGCATCGTCACGTGACCTGAATCGGCTGCTCTGATTGGCTGCACTCAGGGCTACAGTTGTTTTGGGTTGATGATGCAGACTGGCTCTGCTGGGAAGTGTCTGTTATCAACCCACAGGCAACAACAGCTGGGAGGTGTGTGTGTGTGTGTGTGTGTGTGTCTGTGTGTTAGAGGATGTTGGAGGGTGGTACAGGCATCACCCTCCCCTCTCACATTACAAGTGAAGCTGAAGGCTGTGTGTGTGTGTGTGTGTGTGTTGGGGTGGGTGTGTGTGTGTGAGTGTGTGTGTGTTGGGGTAGGTGTGGGTGTGTGTGTGGTGCCATGGAGCTGTTGTTTATAACACACATCTGCATGAAGACGTAAATACGAGTGACGTGAGGCAGGACAGCAGCCGAGCCGCCTGATGAACCGTTTCATTTCATGTTTCTGTTAAAATGTGTATGTTTGTGTGGACTGTGATGTCAGGAGGAGGCGGAGTCACAGCTGGGTGACCACATGTTCGAGGCAGCGTTTCAACATTAGTAAATGTGACGTCAGTGATTTCTTTTTTAACGTGACGTCAGGACATCTTCCAGCTGTGTTTGTAGCAACAGAACCAGGTATTTGAAGCCAAAACGTGATCTTTTCTGAACCCTAACCAGAGCATGAAAATAAAGTTTGAACACATCCACTGCCAGCGATTATTCTGACGACTGTTATTCTGACGACGATGGTGTCACAGTATTCCTGATCCACGGGTGGCAGCACTCGTCAGAATTTACTGTAACGCACCAACAAAGATGAGGAGAACGAAAACACTGCAAACTAATAAATAAGGATGTTAAGTTTCACTTAATTTGTACAAATACGAAAAAAAGCACAAAATAAAATTAGAAAACTTTCTCATCAATCTAATAAATGTAGAATAAATCTTGTATGCCAAATAATCTGAATCTTTATATTTGGATCACGTGCATTCCTCCTCATTGACTTGTGACAGTCTGAAGGTGGTTCAGGGGGAAACTTCAGAGGGAGAGGGTTTTGTGGCTAACACTGAAGCAACATGGCCGCCAGCACAGTGACTGTTTTATTTAGTAGAAGATCCATCTGGCTCAGAGCGGAGAGGACGGAGAGGAGAGGCAGCATCCATCCTCTCTGGATCTCTGACACTCTACAGCACTGAAACATTTTACAGGACAAAGTGTCGTCGTGCAGGAACGGAGATGTGAAACGTAAAAAATGAATTTCAATGAAGCAAAAACCAACTGAGAAACAGTCGGAGAGAAGTGTGTGTGTGTGTGTGTGTGTGTGTGTGTGTGTGTGTGTGTGTCAGTAACATGAGGATGGACCTCTGTGCTGCGGGAGTATCAGTGATGACTGAGCCTGACACACACACACACACACACACACACACACACACACACACACACACACACACACACACACCTGTGTTCACTGCTGCTCGATCACTGTTTACTTCATGCTGGTTTTAAAGGAAGACGAACTGTTAACATTCACTCAGTTAAGTTTAAGGTCCTAAATATCTTCTCTTGTCAGCTGTCGGGAG
Source organism: Pagrus major (assembly GCF_040436345.1). Classification (NCBI taxonomy): domain Eukaryota; kingdom Metazoa; phylum Chordata; class Actinopteri; order Spariformes; family Sparidae; genus Pagrus; species Pagrus major. Next base: position 30,521,728 of record NC_133227.1, on the reverse strand, counting down.
ACGTTACACCTGTGAACTGAGTGATGTCACTGCGCTCATTGTGTCATAAAGGTTATTGCAAAAACTTAAACTTAATTTAATTGAACAGGTCTACCTGTAAATCATCAAACATATTGTTCTATATTTCTGGGAATTATTGAAAATAAAAACATTTCTAATAATTATTTATTCCAACCAATAATACCAATTATACTAAATGGCTTTCTATAATATTTCAGCTGGCGTGGACACAACACCAGAATAAAAAGAAATATCACTGTTCATGCTAACAACACCCAGTTTTGAGAGCAGTGGTGGAAAGTAACTAAGTACATTTACTCAAGTACTCTAAGTACAATTTTAATGTACTTGTACTTTGCTTGAGTACTTTAGTTTTCTTCTGCTTGTACTCCACCACAGCTCAGAGGCTGATATTGTACTTGTCACTCCGCTACATTAATTTGACGAGTAACTTTGAAGGTTTATATAAAATATAATCACCAAATAAATGATGATGTAATACGATAAAGATAAAGTTACCCAGCAGATAAACTTTATAACGCTGTTTAACCATCTTCAACACATTAATGCATCATTAATTATTATCCTATAATATTATAACATAATGTAGATTATTCTGAAACACGGAGGGTTTCTACCCTGTGGTATCGCTCCTTTCACTGAAGTACAACATCTGAGTACTTTCTCCACCTCTGACTGAACGACGAGCAGCAAAGTGTGAGCAGAAATAATAAATATTATAATAATACAAAAAAGGTTGAAGTGCTAAAACACGGCAAACAAAACCATGTTTGTTGGGCCTCTTGTCTACGTTCACTGTTAAGTGAACTGAACTCTCTGAACTGTTCTGATCCGTCGTCCGTCCTCTGGGCCCGGCCTCGACCTGCTGATGGTCGATGGGGTTTAATGGACGGAGCATCGCTGCGTCTCTCACCGATGACATCATGGTTTGAGGCTATTTTAGAAGAGACTGCAGTGACCCTTCGCCTCGGAGCGAGGAGGGGTCGCCCTCTCCTTCCTGTCTCCTTCTCCTCTCACATCACCTCCACCTCCTCCTGTCAGACCCTCTGCTGTCCCGTCATTTACTTTCTTTCTCTTTTCTGCCTTTCGGTCCGTCCGGTTAACTTCTGTGTCTCTTTATCTCTCTAAAGTTATAAACATATTCTCAAGGGGAGCACAGGTCTGCAGTGACGTCACTGTTAATAACCCAACAAACAGTTTGAAGCAGCAGAGAAGATCGATTTTAATTTAACTAGTTTGAATGTTAGAAAAAGCAGCAGTCCAACGAGTCCAGACTGGAACAGGGCCGGACCCGACACGAGCCCACTCCACCCGTGAGATAATTAAATCGCTGTATCCATTTTATAGTTTAGTTATTAAATTAACTATTTTGTTGCTGTAAATTTAAATCCTTACGAGGGGTGTCATGATTCTCCAAATCTCAAACATTTTAACAACCATAACCACAATAAACCACAAACAGCAGCCGTCAGTGATTCAACAATAAACAACTGAAGAGAGAAATTCAGTTTGCTACAAAGCTCAGTTTCTCTAATCTGTCCAGAGTGAACCCTCTTCACAAACAAACCAATAAAGGATCTCTGAAAAAGAAAATAAACCAACATGTCCGACGCTGTCAGAGTTTCCTCTGGTACCAGTCAGCTGATCGTCTTCATCACACAGGAGAGGAGTCTGGAAGTGACGCTGCAGGCTAACGCTGAGCTAGCTGCAGGCTAATGCTAATATGTTTTTTTTCTTCCTTACCAATCATCAGTCCTGCTTTTGATTTCGATGATCAGAACTGAAAGCTCATTTCGAACGATGTTTTTTATAATAATTGTGACACCCTTACTTTTATTAACTGTTACTGAAATCTTCCCAAACCTTCACTAAGCATTTTAGTTGCTTTAAAATAACTGCAGCATGTTTGCCGTGACCAACATTTTTCATTAATCTTAATGTCGCCAATGTGCAGATTTATTTAAAGGCAAGAAATTTAAAAGCATCGGATGTTGAAATTTAACATAATTTGCAGAATTGTCCGATATCAACCGTGTTGGAGTAAAAATTCTGTGTGAAGTGAAAAACACGCTAACAGGTTTCTAAGGGTCTGAATCTACCTCAGCTTTGTTCTCCAGAACATTGGATTAGAAATGAAACGATGACTCTGTGGTTTAATGCTGGACCTCCAGCTGTAGATCTCATGTGAGTCTGTAGGAATCAAACTTGTGTGTTTTTGATTCGCTGTGATGAAAAACATGTTTGTGTTGCTGTTGTCATCACAAGAATCTTTAAAAATCAGGTAAAAAAAAAAGAAATAAATAAATGAATAAAGTCACGAGGTGCACATGAGATCATTAAACCAGCAGCTTCATGAGGTCAAAACATTTGACTACAGTCCTGCAAACGTCTGTGTGTGTGTGTGTGTGTGTGTGTGTGTGTGTGTGTGTGTGTGTGAGAGAGAGAGAGAGAGAGAGAGAGAGAGGCCCGTCAGGCACTAAGACCCAGGGGCCTTCCTCCTGATGCCCTCCGGGAGCACAGCGGGATTGAATGACAATAAACTGGATGAGATACCGGATGTGCCGAATCTGACCCCAACGGAAAGACTGAAATAGACACTGCAGACCAGCAAGTCCAGGCCGGGGGAGAGAGGGGGAGCCAACGAGGGGGGAGGGAGGGAGGAAGAGAGGAAGGAAAGAGGCAGTGAATGAGTGAGAGAGGGTGAGTCTGAGGAGGATACAAATGAAAGTGGTGGAGCCAGATGTAGAGAGAGAGAGAGAGATTGGTCGTGTTTGCCCACATTACACCCTGTTTCAGTTCAGTCATTGGTGGTGAATGTTGTGATGTTCAGCCAGATGTTTTCATCTTTAAAGAGGAACTAAAAGTCCGATTCATGCTGACCTCCAGCGGTTCAAGGTGCAGGTGTGCTGCAGGACCCTGTGACATCACTCTGGGTGTGGTTACAGGTACAACAGCACATTCCCAGTGCAGCCCATCCTCACAAGAAAGATGTCTCTGTAGGTCGACTGTGCACGCAGCTTATTACTTACATTTACGTTAATTGGTACATGGTGGTACATAATTGGTACAGCCAATAGTGGCTGTAGTGTTATGAGGGACGCAAAGGAGGAAGCCGGGTGAGCGACACTGTCCACACATGGACGGATGTCTCTCAAGAGACATCCGTCCATGTGGCGTGTGAAACAAAAAGACATCTGTGAGACATCTTGTTTTAACACAAATCATGAACTCTTCCTGATTCTGAGCAAGTTGTTTTGCGCCTGAAGCAACCAAACTGGGATTGTTTCATGATGTTGACCACAATGACAATGAAGTCGCTCGGACTTCAACGGTCGTATGTTATAGTTATCATGTGGTTTTGGGAGTCACAGTCGTTTAGGCACGAGGACATGTCGGTCTCGGGTGCAGACGCTGGCCAGAAAATAGCATCATAACCACAGTAGACTCGTCAGCTTGAGACTGAATGAAATAGTTTTTCAGCTTAATGGTGAGCAGCTGTCACGATCATCTTACCTCCCAGTTTAATGTGATTCAGGGCTCGTAACTAAAGTCATGAGCAGGTTGGATAAATAACGGTTCTTGCACTACGTATCCTGGATGGGCGAGTGCAGTGTGCTTTTAGATTTAGATAACACTTTACGTCACACCAACATCGATGTCGGTGAAATGGGATCATCAGTTCATCAGATGCTCTGCCCGAACCCTCTGTGATTTTAAGAGTCTCCTGATGGACAGACACCTTTTACTTCTTGCTCAAGAACCGCTAACTGCTGCTAACTGTAGCTCAGAGCTCGGAGCTACACCCGAAGCACAGGTGCTGTGGGCCGCTGAGAGGACGATGTTTTGCTCAGCAGGTTCATCAGCTCTTACCGATAGTATTTCTTTAAAATTAAAGTTTTCCTAAAAGTAAAAACTTCAATGAAAAGAGTCACCCTGAACCACTTCCTGCTCTGACTGTTTCAGGGTTGTTGCAGTGGATCTTTCCACAAATCTCCATGCATGTAAATAGTTTTTCCATGTGCAGCGTTCAGAGGATTATAATATGTTGCTCACAGGTGACGAGCAGCAGGAGGTGCAGGCAGGTGCACTGAACATTTCCAGGTGCTCTGATGCTGACAACATATTTCTGTCACTTATAGTACAAGTACAGACGAGCAGGCTGCTCCGTGAGGTCACAGTTTAACTGCAGTGTGATTCAGGTCCCTCAAAGTTAAAGTGACGAACCCTAACTCTGTCAACAACTGTCTCTTTATTCCACCATTTCCTGAATATCGACGCTTCCTGTACAACAGTTTGACGCTCATGTTTCTTTGAAAGAGAGTCGAGACGTTCAGTTTCTGTCAGGACGTCAGCTGAGTGTTCAGTGTGAACGTACCGTCCACCGGGGACGGTAAAGATTCACAGCTGGTGTCGTTCAAACGTTTGACACAAGTTTACAAGTTTGCATGAAAATCCTGTTTCTCATCAGCGTCTGCGAAGCTTTAATTTAAAGATCAGAGTTTAAGATGATCACAACAGTCCTGCTAGTTGTTTCAGACAGAAAGCTTAATATAGGTAGAGACCAGAGAGTTAATGAAGCCTCAGAGATCTGTCAATCAATCAATCAATCAATCAATCACTTATAAGTTGAGCACTCACTAAACATTTGGTAACATTTAATCAGAAAGCTCGACTACAGATCAGACCAGGTCAGCTACACTGTGGACTCTTTATTCAGCTTTAATGTGTTCTTACAGAAGTCATGTTTGTCTTTGTTTTTTTCAGTCGATCTTTAGTCGGTTAAAGTTCAGCATGTTAAAATATTCACATTCTGACAGCTCAGAATCTGAACAACAGCGTTCAGTTTACAGTCGTCTGAAACAAAGAACAGTGTGAGGTGATATTCCAGATTATAAAGTCAGAAATGGACTTTATTGAGGACGAGGCCTCAAACTGGGCCTGTTCAGAGCAGAATAAACAGATCTGGATGAGGTGACAACTTCTGTGCATCAGGAGCAACAACGTAGAGGACTGACGGAGATGAATGTTAGGGGGGAAATTATTATTTTCTGTTCTATTAATCTGCATTTACTTGTTGCTGAATCAAATTGCAAAGTGAAAGTATAATTTATCAAACCTGCAAAATGAAGCGATGCAGTTATTTTTGTAAATTTATACCATTTTTTTTAATATAGAATTGTACTTTTATCATTCACTTCAATTGTTGTGCTTCTCTTGTGACATCTAGTGGCCTTCAGAGGAACTGCACATTAAGACATTAGCACAAACTCTTGTCATTGATGAATAACTGACGTCTTCTTACAGAGATGTCTGTCCGTCTGCAGGTTTTGTTCACTTCTTTTTATTTCTCTCTCTTATCCTGTAAATTAGCCGACATTTTTTATTTATTCCAAACGTTTGAAAAAGAAAAAGTCTCGGGCTGAATCGTTTATAAAAACGTTACTGTGTGTAGTTTAATCTATTTCTGAAAATATTATCCATTATTACTACTCCTTTCTTTCTACAGTCCAGGCTGTTTCTTTTCTTTTCTTTTCTTTCTAAGTGTTTTCTCTCTGAATCTTTTCTCTCTCCACATCTTTGTGGTCCTGCAGTACATTAGTCGGTACATTAGCTCCTCCTGTCTTCCTGTCCATCCCTCTAACATCCGTCCATTTCATCATTCATTCATCTATCCGCCATATTCCTCCGCTCCACGTATACTGTCCCCTCTCTCCCATCCATCCATCCATCCATCCATCCATCCATCCGTCCCTCCCTCCCTCCCTCCCTCCCTCCGCCTCCCACTCCTCTCATCTCATTCACTTTCTCTCCCTCTCTCCCCCCCCGTCAGTCCGTCCCATCATCTGCTCATCCACCCGCCCCTCCAGTCCCACCCCAGCGGAGATGGGTATTGACATTCTGCATCCGACCTTGAGGACAATCAATCCCAACCCCACATGTCCCCATCACGCTTACACGCACGCACACACACACACACACACACACACACACACTGATATTAACAAACAGCTGGTTAATACGACTGTTTATCGGTTGGATTTGTTCTCTCACACGTCTTCAATGATTGAGAAGAGTTTGTTTAAAGTCGCCAAAAAGTCAGTAAAAAGACAAACGGCACGTTGATGTCGACACGACCGATCAGTCCACCAGAAGGGACGGACGTTCACTCCATGCGTCCACAGGCTGGAGCTCACAGTGTAATATTTAACTTAAGTTAAACAAAGATATCGATGGAAATTAAAAGTGAAACAAAAAGCATCCATCCTGCACGATTTCTCCGCCCAACAGCCGAGATGAGAAACAGGACAAACCACCCGCTCCACTGAACTCCAGTAATAAAAGTGTGAAGATATTTAGCTGAGTTGGATTTTCTGTTTCAGTATCTCTTCATTCAGGAGGTGAAACCAACCAGAGATCACAGAGCGAGCAGAGAAAAGAGTTGGAGAGAAATAAACTTCAAGTTGAACAAACTTCACTGCTTCATTAAGTCAATGTCGGCTTGATCTCGAGACATTTTGCTACTTTGTGAGACGATTAGAGGCACGTTTGTCTTCTTACAAGAGGAGAAAGTGATCTGAACCCAGTAGAGGAAAAAGAAAATGTCCCTGTAAGATTTCTTTTACTAAGCTGTCGATAATATCTGCAGTCCTTCGTCCCTGCTGACACATTACATGTCTGCAGATGTGAGTTTTGCTCTGCAGACTCTCTAACAGCTGCAGAAATGTGGAGTAAAAAGCTTTTCGTTTGCAGATTCAAACATCTCTTGAATAATTCCTCATTCCATCTACAAAATTCCCAATGGAACTTTTTCATTCCAAGGTCACGCAAATCATCAATAGTTGATCAGCAGATCGGATGGCGACGGGATGAATTCATGCTTACCTCTGATTGGAGGGAGATCCATTCTGCTGCGGCGTGCTGGGCGTCCCCGGTGTCCGTGTGCGTCTTCCTCTGGATTATAAACTCTACGATTTTCTTATAATATCCCTAAAAAAATGACTTTAAGTAAGACTGAGGAGCCCTGTGATGGATTTATCTGGACTTTTGTGATTTTTTTAAAAAGAAAAATCTTTCTGGTTCTGCAGGAGATTATTTAGCTAAAATACTTGATATCACTTTCTGATAATTTTCTCGGATCACTGTGGCCTGTTGTCTTCAGGGTGTGTGTTTGTAGGGAGGATGCTCTCTCTGCCTCAGCGTGACGCGCCCTCCTCCTCTTCCTCCTCCTCCTCCTCCTCCTCTTCCCGGAGCTCTTCCAGGAGCGCTCTGATCTCAGCGCGTCCTCCTGAAGTCACCTCCTCAACAAAAAAAAACCCCAGCCAGTCCCTTTTTACACCCGCTGCATCAAAGTGCTCCACTCTCTGCGTCTCCAAGTTGCAAGAGCTGCACAGTTCTTGATTTGTGTGTCTGCAGAGAGAAAAGTGTCCTCAGCTGCAGCAGCAGCAGCAGCAGAAGAAGAAGTATCTCCACCCAGAGCAGACGGAGAGAAGTGAAATGCTTACAGCAGCAGCAGCACAGTATTTTGGGATGGTGGTTGATGATGATGATGATGAAAAGGAAAAGTGCAGCTGGAGGAGGTTTCTGAAGTCGGAGCTGGAAGCAGAACTTTGAAGAAAAAAAATCCTCCTTTTTTTTCCTCCTCAGAAAACGTTTGTTTCCGTCCTGCTGTAGTTTCCTCTCTGCTCCCCGAGAGATGAATGACTGAGAGCTGGATGCACTCCCTCTCTCTCCCCCTCTCCCTCTCTCTCCCCCTCTCTCTCTCTCTCTCTCCCTCACACACACACACTCACACTTCAGTCACCCCTCCCCTTCTCTCTCTCTCTCCTCCCCCTCCCTCCCCCATCACTGACTCGTCTCCAGTCTTCAGGATCATGACGGAGCAGAAGTCTCTCATGTGACATTAAATGAACAGATGACTTGAACGTGATCGTGTCGCCTCGTCTGATGTTTTATTTTCAGCTCAAACCAGTTTGTTGTATCTGAGGCCCGACATCAGTTTCACTGGAACGACATGATGAAGCCCTGCATGTAAAAGTATATCACCTTTTCATACAGAAGAGAGTCCGGTCAGAAACATGGAGCAGTTTCATTGTTTGACTCTGAAGTATATCGACTTGAATCACTTTCTCTTTGGTTCCCTCTGATCCAGGATCAGTGTCTGGTCTGACAGGAAGTGGCACAGGGGGAATGAATTTGTGTAAACTAGGTGGTGCTGGAAGCTTAATGATGAAGCGACTGCTTGAAGGGAACATGCTACTGCTAGCTAGCTACAATGGTACGCCGAGCTCACTACGAGCTGAGGAGATGAAACTCACAGAATCACTGACTTCCTGTAAATCACTGTCTTTATGTGAAGTCACCATTTTAAAGTGATTTCTATCTTTTGATTCTTTTTCCTGCTCTCAGTCTATTTATCTGTTTCTAGCCCTCACGTGACGTCGCCGTTCTTGGTGCACCATAAATAAAGTTTATTATTATTATTATTATTATTATTATTATTCTTATTATTATTATATCAACTGTGAGAGAGCAAGATGGCTGTCCATCTTTGAATCGAATTTGTTTGTGTCTAAAGTCTTGAAGCAAACGTTTTGCTCTGCACGTGACAGGTTGTTACTGATTATGTTAATAGAGATCATCTCTCCAACACACATTGTGTTTAAAAAAGAGAATAAACGTCAGCGCTTCGTGTTTCTGTGCAGCGGATCTGCTCAGATACATCATGCTATGCCTAAAGCTTAACGAGGCGACTGCCGAGCCAGACACGAAGATGGTGTTTCAGTATTTGTAAGCGTGTTACCACCGATACTTTTAACAACACGTCGAGACATTTCCAGCCATGTTTGTGGCGGCAGAAGCAGAAGCAGGTGTTTCAAGCTGCTCCATGTGTTGCAGAACCTGACCAGAGCATCAGCACAGCGTTGTCACAGAACTGAAAACTGAATGTAAAGAAACGTGACGCGTATCCGTCACTTTCTGCTCACATGAATGAAAATAATTACGCTTCACAACAATCCTCGAGGCGTCTGCACAACAGTTCAGTATTGATGAGTCATTTTGTTTTACTGCTCAGTAACCAGCTAACTACTGACTGCACTATTATTACGTAGGCGGCAGTGAACGAGTGAGGCAGTGATTTATAACATCACCCCTTTTTATTGAGATGTGTTCCTATCAGCGGCTCCCGTCTCATAACTGACGACAAAGCGGCTACATCATGTAGTGTTACGTAACGTTGTGTTACGTCACGTTGCGTTGTGTGATGTTGTGTTATGTTGTGTTGTGTTACATTGTGTTACGTTGCGTTGTGTGATGTTGTGTTACGTTACGTTGTGTCGTGTTACGTTACGTTGTGTTGTGTTACATTGTGTTACGTTGTGTTGTGTTACGTTACGTAATGTCGCGTTGTGTTACATCACGTCACGTTGCGTTGTGTGACGTGTTGTGTTACGTTGTGTTGTGTTATGTTGTGTTGTGTTACGTTGTGTTACGTGACGTTGTGTCGTGTTACGTTGTGTTACGTTGTGTTACATTGTGTTACGTTGTTTTGTTACATTGTGTTACGTTGTTTTGTTACATTGTGTTACGTTGTTTTGTTACGTTGTGTTACATTGTGTTACGTGACGTTATGTTGTGTTGTGTTACGTTGTGTTCTGACCGAAGAGAAAGTGAAGCAGGAGATTTTCATTCATTCATTTGTTCCATGAGGTGACATCACTGACAATATGCTGCATGACTGTAATATGAACCTCCTCCTTTGTTTGTGTGTGTGTGTGTGTGTGTGTGTGTGTGTGTGTGTGTACACTCATGCATGTGCCTGTTTGTGTATGTGCTTTTGTCTCTTTTGGTCTGTGCCCTTACTCAGCAACTTGCAACCATCCGGACTAAAGCAAGACACACCAGTGTAGCTACACACACACACACACACACACACACACACACACACACACACACATTAAAGTAACCGGACACTGGTCCCTAATGGGGGGGGGGGGGCTCTGTTTCCTGTTGAGGAAAATATCTGAGATGAAACAAACTGCTGATAGAGACACAGAGACACAACGAGACACAACGAGACACAGAGACACAACGAGACACAGCGGGACACAACGAGACACAACGAGACGCAACGAGACTCAGTGAGACACAACGAGACACAACGAGGGGAGAAAGACAAAGACGATGTGATTATCTACGTATGAGAAATCACAAATATATTCAGGAGTGTTGTTTTAAATGTTGTCGGGGCTAAAGTGTGTTTAAATAGAAATGTTGTTAGAAAATAACATTCACATTTAGAAATATGATGCAAACAGTATGAAAGTATGAAAAACAGCATTAATGAGACCGTTTGCTTTGTTTGTGGGTAGTAAAGGCAGCTCAGATTAAAAACAAGTCACTTTATTAAAAATGATCATTTCAGCTGCTCTGTTGTTATTCACCAAACTGCTGGAGCAGCCTGGACGTGTTGTTAAAGGGACAGTTACAGGAGGCGTGCTGCTGCTCGGTGATGACGTAACGAGTGTTGACCTCCCGTGACGTCACCCATCGGTTTGTTTGTTGGTGTGTTCGCCCGGATGGACCGAGCGGTGCGCGGGTCAGCGAGCTCTGTGACCGAGTCAGCTCTGAGTTCACATTGTTTTTGAATAATGGGTGTTTAATCTCAGCTGTGTGTTCGGACGGTGATATTCTGCCTTGTGAGGCTGCTTTGGTGGTTTTATGAGACGTTTTCTGCTGATTTAGTCTGAAGCTACTCGCTGAGTGTCGGTGGACGAGCTGGCCGAGTGTTAATGCTCATGACGTTTGTGTGGGCGACCAGAGTTCATGTCCTGTGAACATTAAGGTCGTCGCCATCTTGGTTTTCACTGTTTGAGGTAATAGGGTTAGGGTGGGTACGATTGGAGTCGCCCCCTGCTGGCCGTTAGAACAAAATGCAGGTTGGCGAACTTCAGCCAAAGGAAAATAACTTTTCCAAAGAAAAGTTGGTGTGTAGATTAAAGCAACATGAACCACACGTACAGCAGCAGATTAAAACTCTTCGCTCCACACAGATCTGATGACCTGCTTCTCGTTTTCTTCTTCGTGCTCTTTTAATCACGTCATCTCGTTACGCTCTCTTCTTCTGCAACAGCTTTCTGACTGGACAACTCGTCTTGGTGAACCAACCTCTAAAGATCGGTGGTTGATGGAAACGAGCTTTAATGTGCAGATTTCCTTTTGCTGATATTCTCAACATTTGGTTAAAACCTGCAGTACACGTGGAGGGAAACCGAGATTGTGTGTGTGTGTGTGTGTGTGTGTGTGTGTGTGTGTGTGTGTGTGTGTGTGTGTCTGTGTGTGTGTGTGTGTGTGTCTGTGTGTGTGTGTGATGGAGAGATGTTCTGGGTCAGGCAGAGATCAATGTCAAATGGCCTGGTTAACAGCATACAGCTGACAAAGTCATTCATTTCTGCCGGCGCTCCACTCTGGACGCACTCTTCATGTGTGTGTGTGTGTACATATATGTGTGTGCGTGTGTGTGTGTGCATGTGTGTTCTGGTTGTGTGTCATTGTGCTGCAGTAACAAGCGCCTGCTGGATTGGGAGGAGGCGTCCCACCCATGAAGCACATGGGTGTCAACTTACACAACACATTACAGTATGTGTCTCACGTGAGCCACACGCACACGCGCGCGCACACACACACACACACACACACTTTCCTTTCACTGGAGGCTTTTATCAGAAGTGCCCGGCTGAACAGCCAGACGTGTGTTGAGGGAACATCTCGCCTCGAGACCTGAAGCTTCGCTGACGACACGTTGAATCGATGCGACACGACCGTCAGCTGCAGAGACATTTTTGTGGTTTTCAGCCGACATCTTATTTGAGTTAATGCGAGGAATGATGGAAGTGTGTCGACTAGTTGAACCTCAGACTGCAGGAAAATATTCCCATATGGTTTCTGAGTTTGGGATTATAAATGTGTGTAGTCAGAAACTCCAATCCAGTCTTCATTACAGAAGTTATGTGAGGAATGATGCGTTATCGTTAATGTAAAAAAAATCATTTTGCAAATATTTCAACAGATAATAAGATTCGTGATCGGGTTTGCATCACAATTTTCATTTTCCCCAGAAAAATGGAGTCTGAAACCAAACAAATACAAACAAATCTTCCATCTGGAGAAGAAAACGTGTTGGTCGGGACGTTTCTGCAGCTCCACAGTTCTTCATTACTGCCGTCTGTCACAGCTAACTTCATCAAAACTACGCAGCTTCTGTGATTTGGATATTGAACTCGGCTATAGTGCATTTTCAATATTTTGATTAACTGTGCAGTCCTAGTTGCAGTCGAGGACGATAATGGATTGGCAGGAAGTGAGGAAATTAGCTGCAGCGCTCCGTTCTTACCACAGAGTGCATCATCACACTGAGACCAGTCACAGAAAACAAAAGTAAAAAAAAGACTTCATCATTTTAGCCATGACAGCTGTCAGTCCAAATCCAGACCGTTGACTGAAGAGCCGGAGTGAAGCTGAAAGTGGGTTGTACTGGCCGTGGCCATCTTGACATCACCTAACTCCACCTAACTCCAAGCTAATCAGGTGGAGAGGTGGAGTGTGGGTGGAGCTGAAGTGACCCGAGTTAGTTAATGAGCCCATCGAGCTGGAGGCAAGAGAGCTATCCGTGTTCACAGATAAAGATTAGCATATTTTAGTTTATTTGCCCCAGCAACCGGCATCGAGTGTGTCTTTGCTGGTTGTTTCTTATTTTCCATCTCTTCTTCCATCTTTTCTGTTCATGAAGTAAAGTACATTTCTCCTCCAGTCAGCAGTCAAATAAGAGAGAATTACAGTAACGTTACATGACAGTAGATTTCAGCAGCTTGTTGCTGCAGACGGGTTGAGAAGCGATGAAGATGAATGCAGTTTAACAGAGTTGCTTGTTAATTCAAAACACGGCCGAGAGCTGAAGATCAGTGACTGAATTAGCTGAGGTGAAGCCGAGCGGACGGCTCGCTCACTCAAAGCGACCACATCCTTAATTATTATAATTTAAATGAGTGAGTCGTATAAAAACTGTCATGACGGGATGAATTACGTTCAGAGACCAAAACCATTTTTTGCACCAGACTGTAAATGTGTTTATTTCTGCTGGAAAGTTGGACTCTTGTGAGGTTCGACTCTCTTTTGGAGCCTCGAGTGGCCGTCAGAGGAACTGCAGTTTTTGTTTTTTCTGCCGTGGGTTCATTTTCAGCTCTGGAGGAAGCTGCTTGATATAAACTCACAGGACTGCTAGCGTGACTGAAGACACCATGAATATTGTTTTCTTTCTCTCTCTCAGCTGCTCATTTAGTTTTTTGTTTTATTTAGCACCTTCATTCAAACTCCAGATGTTGCAGCAGATGCAGTTTGTGTTACAGATGTTTCACTACACAAAAGCAGGAACAGCCTCACACTGGCCTGATCTTGATTTGTATTCTTGCCTCATTTCAATACTTTTCATGTTGCTCACTTGCCTCTTAGTCACACACACACACACACACACACCTCCTAATTGTTGCTGATATTTGGGTGTAGAGAGGAGCAGAGCCACTGATCCATTAACTGACCAGGCCCAGCTTGATTGGCTCCGGACGAACCCCTGAAATAGCAGGATTGGCTGTCGGCCAAGCGCCCATTTCCTGTGTGTCTGAGAGGAGCTCCAGCCACCGGGGCTCAAATGCATTTCCTGACTGTGTATAAAACTTTTATTAATGACCAGGAGTGCATCAGCGGCTATACCCGCTCGCCCGCACTCACTCACTCACTCACCCACTCATTCACTCTCTCATCAAGGGAGAGCAAGCGTGAGAGAGAGAGAGAGGATGATGGGAGTGAAAATGAGACACAATGTGAGACGAGCAGAGGATGAGAGAGGAAGAGGGTGTGTGTGGGAGAGTGTGAGAGACACTGATGGATGGATCAGGAGATGAGCAGATAGAATTAAGTGAAACAAACCAGAGGCCAGACATTAAAAGAGAAGGAGAGATAGGGAGGAGCTCTCCTATAGGCTCAAACCTACAGTATCTCTTACAGTGTAACTCCATTACACACCAATACACTGCAGGTCACTGGGTGCACCTTTACCTCCACTCAACACGAAGAGGAAAAGAAATAATGACGATTTTAAATATGTAGAAAGACAGAAAAACACAACGGCAAAGTTGGAAAAGACAACAGCAAGTTAGAAAACACAAACGTCTTGAGGCACACCGCTGGCCACTAGAGGTTGCTGTATTCATGAAACTGTTAAGTGTAGATAAACATTTACATTTATCCAAAAATGACCAATTAAAAGGACGTGAACTTTGGACCTTTTCTATGCCTTCTTTAAAATGAACACACATTTTGTGCTCCTGTCAGGATGAAGTGACGTCGGTTTGGTGATCCTCTGACTTTTATTTAGCAACATCAGATCAAAACTTGTCTAATACTTTGGTTTGTGGACAAATACCTGCCAAACTATTGATTTCCTCATAGCATGCGAGCGTCACCTTTCTGAGCATGTTAGCATACCATCGTCAGCGTACATCTTCACAGAGCAGCTAGCACGGCAGGAGACTATGGTGCTTCTGCATTATAATCTCAACAAAAACATGTTATATTGTCGCTTATTGGGCGACATGTATGCCAATACTGATCTGTGATAGGTCAATATCGGCCGATAATATAAGCAGATCACTGCTGCAGTCAGGAGTGAAGATAAATCCACTTTTTAATCTCAAAACTTAAAACGTTTTCTCTGAGCTCTCCTCCCGTCGGTGAACGGCTCCGGATCAGAACAGAATCTGATGAGACTCCAGGTGTTTATTCCTCCAGGAGGTCTGGATCTGCACCGACTCTCCTCCAGAGCTGGAGGTTCAGGTTTCAGTTTCCAGTAATGCCCCTGAACCTGAATTAAACAAAAAATACAATCTTCATAGAAGCCCTGGTGGTTTAAGCAGTTCATCTTGTCCCTTTTGGATTTGAGGAAATAACCATGACTTGATCACTACGAAGGAAGTCTTAATATTCACTCTGAGTGATGTAATCTGTTCAGAACATCCTCTACCTGAGGATCAGTTTGTGAAGCTGAGAGCTGTGAGAGAAACAACACGATGTTGACCTTTGATCGCACCATAAAACGTGAATGGGGAGTTGAAATGTGTACAGAGGAGCATAATTACATCAAATGGATGAAAGATGAGAGCTGTCAACACTTTCCTGGCAGGGTGGAGAGACAGAGGAAGAGAGAGAGAGAGGGAGAGAGGGGGAGTGATGACTGTCGTGACTGGTGGAAAACTGAAAATATCCAGACTGATGAGAGGCAACCTGCACGGTCATCAGACCTGGCAACCCAGGGAGGGGTAAGCTGTTAGAACAGAACCGTTTACGTATCTATTTGTACTTTGCTTCAATTTCACTTTTGATTTTGATATTGAGTCTGGAGCTGTTTTGAGGTTAAATTAAGTTTGTTGTCGTGTCTCGATTTAAAGTTCTCTGCTCTCATACTTGAATTGCAGCTGGTGGTTGTCAGTAATGCTTGTTTTCATCTACCTCAAGTTTTAAGTCTGACATCTCGTCACTACCGTCTAGTCTTGCTGTTACCGACATAAGGATGATGGTGCGTTATTTGCCTGATGTCAACCACCGACAACTGCGGTTTCACTTTTCTTTCTGATAGAAATAAAACTCACGTAGTTCAGTGATAGACCTGAATCTTACTAATGAACCAACCTTCTTGGCATTTGTTTGGTTCAAAGTAAGAGAAAGATCTGGAGATCTTTGAGACATCCACCAACATCTTTACTTGTAAAATGTTTGGTAATAATTATAAATAATTTAATAATAAATTATAAATGTCCTCACCGTGGCGTCGGTACTACCATCGAAATAGAGATGGACCATCTTAAACTGATGATCTGTTGAGTTGTGGGCCATACTTTTTATCGTCTTTTAGCTGCCCACCATGTCACAGTTTTTGTTCACTCTCACCGCTCTCATGGTGTTATTTTCAGTAGCAACAGGCATCAGTTTTCAGCAAAACATCTCTAAAAAGTCCCTGTAGACAACCTGCTAGCAGCGAAAGAGACAGATACTCCCTCAGGAGGTGGTGGAGACCCAAAACAGAGCTAAAAGAGAGGGACTATTAGAGTAACATCCACCAGGTGGGCAGAAACATGGTTCAACATGTTGCTCCATTAACTGTCTGACGAAGACTTTGGGGGGGTCACTACTAATGTTTCAGGGCTTCCAGTGTGGATTAACAGAAAACGGATATCCGGGCCAGGACTTCCAATTCTGTGTGCGTCATTTCGGCTCTTTCAAAACAGATATCTGTGTGTCAGATGACAGCTAATGGGTTCAGAAATTGCGTTTCGGGCCTCTTTTTCGCTCCACATGGACTGTTTACCTGCGTTATACCAAAGTCTGTCCATGTGATTGGTCAATACTACTTGAACGACACAACAGAAACCAGGACGTCATCAACATCTGACACCAAGATCTTTTGCTTCACCTTCGACCTGTTGTCACGTGTACAGTTTTCCTGTGTAACCAGGGGTTACCATCGTTTCAGGTGTGATCCTCCATCCTAATCCTGACTTTCTGACTTGTTTTCAACCTGTCTGTTTGTTGCCCAGTAGATATCCTTGTAGCGATGCCGCCGTGCTTTCAGATCTAAGCAGTTACCTTTTTAGTACAATAATATCAGTTGAGCATGAGGCCCAAAGCTGCAATAAACCAGAATTTTCCTTAAATGAAGTTTGTTCCTGCAGCATCAGTGGTCAGGTGAGAGCTTCTGGAAACAGTGAATGCTGCATCATTTTAACCACAAGAGAGAAAATCACATTACATTCATTTGCCTGATGCTTTTATCCAAAGCAACTTCCAATAAGTGCGTCCTACCTCAGAGGGAGGAAAGAGAAAGGACTGAAAGAGAAAGAACTGAAACGCAAACGAACGTTCAAACTTCTGATGTGATGAAGTCACCGCTGTAGACTTGGTACTGTAAAAGCTGCAGCAGAGCGAGCAGCAGCCTGCAGAGCTGAGCCCAGTGTGGAGGTGGGGGGTTGGTGATGATGTCTGCTGTGACCCCATGTACCCGCACACACACACATGCACACACACTTCCCGACCCCACAGCCAGGCAGGGGGCTTCAGTGGGTCGCTGACCCCAGGCATGGGGCCTGGTTACTGGGAGAGAGGGGTCGATAGGCCCGGCTGTGTGGGGGAGAGGGTCAATAAGGGTGAAGCCCAGAGAAAACGTGATTTTCATTTGACTTATTGTCGTGTTTTACTTATATTCTTTAAAGAATAATGAAGCTTTCCAATCATTGAATACATTATGTGTAGTTTTTCATCAGTTTGTCGTTTAGTATTTTGCAACAATGGCCGCCATCCACACATGTAAATAAAGCATAACTCATCTCACTGCGGAGCTTTACATGGATTATTGTAAAATGTCTGTTTTCATGCAGCAGTATTTCTCTTATGATTGATAAAGCAGGACACTTTTAGTGCATATCTGTTCCTTGTAGTATGAATCTGTCGAAGTTTCTACAAATAGTTTCTTGGTTCATCACTGTCGATCAGCAAAACAGCCTGAAACCAGGAGTGTGTAGAAGCCTGCGAGTCCTCGTGTGTGTTTGCATGCATATCTACTGATGTAGCTCTAATTTAAATAAATAAACACACATATTCATGTTGGTTTGGTTAGTTGGTATATCAGACAGGTGCTGCTTTTCTTTTTTCTAGTTGATGTTTCACGACACGTCCTCAAGACTTAAAGATTCTGATATTTGTACTTCTCTCTATTATTTGTTACAAAAAATAAACAATGGCGTGAAAAGAAAAGTTATCTTTATAATCAGTGTTACAATCAGAGGAAACGAACAGCAGTCTCACTGGTCAAAGTCTGGGTCTGTTTGATTCATCCATCCATCCCTCTTTATTCTGCATCACCTGACTTCCTCCTTTGCTCCCGTCATAATAACTACGGCCACTAGAGGTCGTACAGCCGCTCGCACAGACGACCAGATGAAATGAACTCTCTCACACGTCTCTAAGTATAAATTTTAGGAGGCTGTTCAGACTTAAGAGCACAAACTAGTCTTTTCTGTGCGTTTCCACCTTTTGTTTTTCAGTTTTGTTTTTTTTGCCAATATTAATATCATACTTCCATTCATGCCAATAAAGCATATTGATCTGATTAGAGAGAGAGAGGGAGAGAGAGGCAGAGGCAGACTGGAGTGCGTAATGGGGAAGCATTGATTATGGCTGTTAACTCTGGCTCTTTGATGTGGATAATGCAGTCTCTCTCTTCCTGCCTCTGCACTGCCTTTACACTCTAAAACCCCCGGGCCTCAGAGGATATTGGGTTTACAGAGAGAGTATACATCAGACGGGCTGCGTATGCTTGAATGTGACAGAAAGAAGCTGTACATGCTGGACAGAGAGATGGAGACACAGGGCCATGTGATTGTGGACGACGTGCAGATTAATGTGTGGAGTTGTGTTTTTATGTAAAAGAGAAAAGTTGACGGAGAGAAAGTTAGAGATTTTCCCCCCTGAGAGAAAAAACAGCATTTTTAGATTCAGAAAAAATTCCCAAAAGCAGAATATGTTTGGACTCGAGGGACGGCACATCTAGTGATCGTAGGAATTTGATTATGAGTCCATCGGGAGCAGAGGAGGAAATAACGTTATCAAAGAGTCCACAGAGAGAGAAGAGGTCGGGGTGGACGGGTCAGCACAGTGTCGGACTGAGTTCTGTTTACTTCCTGATCTCAACTGTTCGTTTAACCTCGACCGTGATTGTCCCATAACGTTAAACTGCTGTAACAAATGTGTTACATGTTATTATTTAGATATATATTAAAAATAAACTGCTTATCAGCTGTTTTCATTAATATTAGTTTGACTTACCAGATGCAGACTGTTGGTTTGTAGCCTGTCTGTTCCCCTTTTCTTCCGATACCTTCATGTTTTTTAAAATCCCAATTTTGATTTGAAACCTCAACCTCCAGGCGAGCAGCAAAGTAACTCTAACACTAGCCTGTTTGCTAACGGCATGAAAGCAAACAAGCTCGCAGCTTCTACCTTTTTCTTTTGCAGGGATTTAGCAATGTTAAGTTTCCCCTGGCACTATTTCACAGAGGTGCCGCCCAAGACGATTGTGATTTCTGATTGTTTAAAGACATAAAAACACGCACGCACAAAAAACACTGCGTTTTTCCCCATATACCAGAATAAGACTTGGTGCAGCCACACCTTTCTCCAGCGCTGACATGTAAAACATAAAACCCTTCTATTTCAAATGGGACAAGAATTTAAAAGATGAACATCACGCTGCAAACTCATTAGGAAACTGTTTACTGAGGTCATAAATCAGGTGAGAAGCAGGTTTATTTTCTACTTTTTTAAACCAGTGGAGTCGCCCCCTGCTGGACATTAGACAGAATGCAGCTTTAAGGCACTTCTGCATTGGCTTCCCTTTTCTCAGACCCTAAAGCTCTGTTAATATTTAAAAGAATCAATGATTTAGAGGAAATAACTCAATCTTTTATATAAAAATGGCATGGATGAAGCTTAAAATGAAGTGACCCCTTATAGCTCATATTTGTATTGTTTGTATTATCTTATTTTTTCTCAACATCACACTAACTTTTCGTGAGAACGGCCACCTGATGCTTCATCTCATCGAGTTTAGAGTTCAGACAGTTGCAGCAAAACTTTTCTCCTTTCCAGCTTCTTTACTTTGCTTCTGTCATACAAATCATATCATCCTTTAACACTGCACAGTATTTAAAAACAGATGTGGTCATTTCATAATTTAATCAAGGTTTAAATAACTTAAAATATATTTTTGTTTGTGTTGTCTTTCAGTTCGAGTCCTCATATTTAATTCATGAGGCCGACATAGGACGAGCTGCACAATCGATTCAGTCAGAAATGTGTTGGTGAGGAGAAGAGACGTGGAGGAGGATTCAGACATCGTGAACACAGTTGTAATAATAACAGACTTTATCAGGACATGTTGTCGACATTTTGAAAGAAGAAACATGAAAATCTGTGAGGCACAAACTTAAAAAAACAGATAATAAAACAATACACAGGAAGTTTAACAAGAATAAAACAAACAGGGTAGAAATGTCTTTAGGGACAGATGTAATGATCTGTTAACTATCTCAGTTTTTATTCATATAATCCAATTTGAGGACTGATACTATATTTTTATATTTTTTCTCTTTCAAATCCACTTTTGTTCAGAGCTTCAAGTCGTCACATTTTTATCCTCTGAAAACAAAACACACACAAAAAATCATCTTTCAGGGTTTTAGAGCTCCGTACTTTTTGATTTCCCCAAAATGTTCATCCTCGTGTCTTTTCCAGGATCTCAAATCTGATTAATTTGTCGACAGTATGAATTAATTATTGATCAGATTCCTGTAATCCTTCTGCATGTAATCTGTTACTCCCTGGCTGTATGACAGCACAGTGATGATGGTCTGTGGCCATGTGGGCTCTGAGAGCAGCGACTGAAGTCAAAATGGTTGACGAGCAGCCAACTGAGCCGAGCCCTACAGAGCTGCTATGACCTCATTCTGAGTCTCTGCTCCATCAGCTCCACTCAGTGACCCTGAGAGGAGGAGCAGCTGAGGGGAGCTGAGGGGAGCTGCCTCCCTCTGCTGGACTCTGTGTAGAAGCACGAGTGGCTCGTTGACTGCAGCAGCAGCAAGTTATGAAGACAACATACGGCTAACGTGTTAGCAAAGAGTTGCTTATTTATGAATTTATTTTGAGCCTTGTGGAGGTGTGGAGGTCCAGTAATCTCTCTTTTAGCTCCACCTTTAGTCTCCTCCATCTCCTGAGGGAAATATCTGGTTCTCCAGCTGCTAACTGCTCCACTGTGTCGATCCCTAATAGCCAGACATGACTCCTCAGCATTGGGTCAGAACTGGGCTGCACCACGCATCATTCTGCTGTGGGGAAAAACTGTTTCGACTTGTTTGTATTTCTTTAAACCAATCAGTGACAGCCATCTTTTGCGGTGCAAAGCCCAGGATGCAGCTGTGGTGCTCCTGCAAAAGATGGCGACCGCGCGGGGAAACATGTTTGAGTTAACTTAAAGACTGCTCTGTGTTTTACTCTCTACTGTAGCAGCCATGTTGGTGTTCAGGTAACTTGCCATTTTCACGTTATGTTTCTAGTTTGGAGGTTGAAGTCGAGACAGAGATTTTGAAAAGAGTAGCAGGAAGTGTACGCTGGGTTTTTATGGTGTTTTGCAGAAAAGAGCTGATGCTGTGGCTGAATGATAATGCTGTGAAAGTAGAAACTCGGCTCTGTGTCCACTGAACAAGTGAATAAAGAGAGATGGGAAAAATGAGGGATGACAGACTGATAAAATACAGAAAGCAAATATTTCAGCATTCATCAGTCAGTTCTTGACCTTTAGTAACAGCTCAAAGGTCCATTTACTTCAGTGGAGATGAACTTTAAAGTCTACAGAAGCTGTAAACTGAACCATTACGTTATATTTAAAACATAAAAAGGAAAAAGAGACGAGAGTGAAAGATAAAAGTCCTCGAACACGACTGTATTGTGTTAATCGTGCAGTTCTCATCGCGCTTCATCTGTAAGTAAGTAAAACACGAAACAAGTGAACTTTTGTAAAGACACAGAACTGATTTTAATCAAATCTATCACAGCGGAAACATGTTATCATTGGATAATATTGGACCGGACCGAGGCGGCCCGAATCCTGTTGGAGCCGAAAACAAAGAAAACAGTTTGCATACGAAAAAATATATTTAGACTCTTTTTCTGCAAATTAAAAAACTACAACCAGTTAATTTAGCTCAACATACAGTTTATTCTCTGCTGACAAAGAAAGGCAGGACCTGCTCCCCTCACAGATTATCACTGATAACGAGCTGATGTGACGGCCTCTGCTGCGAATAAAACAATCAGTTTCCAGATGAAGATATTCTGTCACCCAAACAGTGATGCCGGCCCAACACCAGCTTGCTAACAAGCTCACACAATAAGGCACTTGAGGTCCCGTCAACATATTTCTACAGGCTTCGAACAGAAACTCGGCTCCGTGTCCACCGGGCTGCTCTTTTCTCTCAGTAGTGTTCATCAGATGTTCAGGTGAAACTTTTCTCATGTTTTAAACATTTTAAATTACTCTGATGGTTTGGAGCTGCTGCTGCAGCCTGTTAAACCTCTGACAGGACACTTAGCTGTGAAGCATCATTATTCTTCTGTAAAATTAAGTGACAAATTAAATCTCATCCTCTCGTCTACCAGCAGTACAATCCTGAGAGCTTTCAGCATAATGTATGATTCAAAGCAACATGTCAGTGCAGCACTGAGCTGATGAGCTCCAGCAGCTTTCTCTGATTCTGATTCTCTGATCTGATGTTGCAGTTCATTAGCATTAGCATTAGCATTAGCATTAGCAAAGGTGTCCATGTATTGCAGCTTGACCTTAAAGTCAGGTGGGAACTGGAATCAAACAGTTTCTAAACACAGATGTGATGAAACGTTCTCGTCTGGTCAGAAACAGATTCGGGTCACGATGACTACATATTGAAAATGTTCAGGATTGTGTTGGAGGGCTTGTGTAGCTCTCATATATAAAATGGGCTTGTCCAAATCTGCAGGCGTACTCAGAGGATGTTAAAAAGGAATCAGAACTTAAATGGATTTAAAATTAAATCTTGACCCAGATGTCTCCTACAGCTGCAGCTACGAGCACAAAACATAAAGCAACTGCAGCAAAAGGTGGACGAGGTGTTCAAAGTTTAAATACAACTGATAAGGGACATTTTTTGGATAAATGATATAAATAGATATGTCAAAAACAAAGAGATAAAAAAATAGAAAATTTTCAAGTCTCACAACTCTGTCTTCTGCAGGCTGACTAATAACAGAAACACCAGCGCAGCAGCAACAAGAGCCAGATGCATAAAACTCACAGCTGAAACTATGTGTATGCACAAAGACAGAAATATGCTTCTTGTTGTCAGATGTATAATCTCGTGCATACGCCTGAATACTTCGTGGAAACGTGCACGAGCTTCATTCCTCATTTATCCATAAATGAAAGCACAAAAACAACCTTAAACATTTTTTTGCACATTGATATCTGCGCCTTCTCCAACATTCATCAGACCTGAAGACCAGAAAATAAGAAGCGTAATGCAGCTGAACTGATTCAACAGCAGAGCAGCTGCTGTCGTTCCGCCTGTAAACCATCGTCGCTGTCATATCTCAATAATCATTATTAAATGTAGGAGAGCTGATCAATGACTCGTCTATAGAGCTGAAACAAAGTGGGTCACAATTCAGGATCAATACAAATATCATTAACAGGAAGTAATGTGATAAAATTCATCACTCATAAATAATTTAAAATTAAGATTATAAAACGCACAACTGAGTGTTATTTTACTGACCTCAACAAACTAACGTTACGTCCCTCACCTGATCGCCCGTCCTCTTAATCACCTGCAGTTATCTCTCGAAAAAAACATGTCCGCTGCTCTGAAACGTGTGACGTGCACACATTCACATTCTTCAGTTATTGATACCAGTTCATGCGGGGAAAAGGCGTACGTGTGGTTTTTGTGCATACACATCTGTCCCCTGGTCTGCAGGAGGGTTTCATGTTGAAGCTGCAGTTTTTTAAAATAGAAAGAAATCTGTTTGTGATTCATATCCAGCTGATTCAACATCTGTACTACAATATCTGTAATAACCCAGGAAGGTGAAAGTGTCTTATGTTCAACTAGTTCAACTCTCTGGCAACATGGAGCAACAATAAATAAAGAGGCAGCTGTAAACTTTCTACTCTGAACTTTAATCAGACTGCAGGTCAGTGAAACAGGCTGCGGCTCGTTCAGACGAGCGCCCGGTGGACACGAAGCCGTCGACATGCAGCTTTAAAATAAAACACCTGAACAGAGAAAACTCAGAAGAACTCAAGAAACAGTTTAACATCATTATTATTATCATTGTGCTTTAAAATCTCTTCCACCATCATAAAACCCACAACATCATGCTCCAGGTCCAAACATCCAGACATCCACCCCTCAACCCCACCCGCCCACCCACAATGCATCACAACCACCCACAATGCATCACATCCCCAGGAGTCAGAGTGAGACTCGGTTTCCTCTCGTGGATGTGAGACATCGCACAGTCAAATACAAACATGTGAACAGGATGTACCCATGCACCTGTGAGACTAACAAAATAAAAGCTTTTAAAGACAATAACACATAAAATCTACCAAAACAAAAGCGAAAGCAAAAAACTCCCCTTTCAGAACATTTTTGTCAAATGTTCGTCTGAACTGTGTCGCAGGACGGCTGCTCTGCAGTCACACATTCACTGAGCGTGCCCAGATTACAAACATATATTTATAAATATTAACATGCGAGTGGCGATCAGAGTCCTCGTCCCCGGGGCTACCGTGGCTGTGGTGGCTTTCTGGAGGATCTCATGCTAAACGCTAGATGGCACCAGGCTCGTCTAAACGTGACAACTGGAAGCTGAGGCGGCGCTCTGCGGCGACTTTAGCAGTGTTCGGTTCCACGTTAGCACGTCGTCTTTCCTGCAGCGAGCCCTCGACTCGACTCTGCTTCAAAGTGTTTCTGTCTTTTGACCACAACTTCTCCTCAGTGTGACGTTGATCACATAATGAGCATTTAATAACCTAACATCTGTGGGTCAGACTGACACGGGTCAAACTACAGTGAGAGAAAGTAGCACTGAATGTTTGCTCACATGTGATCTTGTTAACTTCTTTAATTCCTTGTCAGATGGAGGTGAAGTAGGGGTGTCGCCATTTAGACTCGGATTCATCTGCTCACTTTTGTTTCTGTCTCTTGCGTTCACGTGCTCCTGAGAGGTCGTTCATGTCAGATTGTTGGAGCAACATGGACGCCAAGAAGAAGTTGTTTTGCATTTTATCACTCCTGTTTCCAGTATTTCAGTGACAAAGAAATGGATCATGTGAGCCCTGAAAATATTTCACAAATATATTACCATCAAGCCAATGTTTACTTTCATCCACCAACTCGGCATCTCGTGTACCGTCATTTTCTACGACTGTCCGAGTTGTTGTTGTGACTAAAGAGCGCATCATGTGAATTTTACTGGTCAGAAAAACGTCTTCACGATTATTCTGACATCACACGAATGGCTTCATTTGGTCACTTGTAGTACAGCAGTACTGATCTTGGATACTCAGACTAAGTCTGCAGTTTGGATTTGAGACAGCCCGTCAGTTTCACTTTGTCTCCTCAGAGATTCACGCTTTTGATTGGAGGGAAGACGACGTCCACGTGGAGCTCGATCTGCTTCACTGTTACTTTTTAATCTGCACACCTGCAGGTAGAGATGAGACAGAGAACTGATACAGCAATATATCACAACACAACCTCCTGTGATACTGAGATGGTCTTTAAACTAAACTTTAAAGCTGAAATCTTCTCATGATCGTAGACTTTCCACATATTCAGCCATGTTTGTGCTGTTTTACACCCTCTGTAATGTATCACAGGTGACTGTGTTGCAGTATATGACAGAAGTGCAGTGTATCATGACTTCCCATCCCTACAGCAGAGCGTATTGTGAGCCGTGTTTCAGTGTTAATGTACGAGTCAGACTGATATTAAGTGTTAAATTTAGTATGTTAGAGTAGAATATACTTTCATTTTAATGATTTCTCAGATGACATTTAGCCAATCACAGGCTGGTACGGGACACAGACGATGTTTTTCTTGGTTAATTGAGACATTTATTGAACTTTAAATTAATCGAGCAGAATTCAGTTGTGAAGGTGAGACTTCTGTTCGGACCGTCTCAGCTCTGAACACGGTCCTCCGCTCAGCCCAGTTCCCAGTTGTCATGATTGCTTCGACACAGCCGCCTTAATCCACTGCACGACCAAGAGGCTGCAGCGCTCTGAACAGATTTGGTTTTTGATGATTTGTTTCATAAAAAGCCCAAATAAAAAACCCCAAACAAGCTCAATTTGTTCAAACCCAGGATTTGAACCAATGATCCCAAATTTAGGGAGGGAGAGGGGGGACCTGAACCACCACCGACCCCTGGGAGCCCTGAGGGGGAGGAGGGAGGGGAGGGACATGCAAGCAGGGGGGAGGGGAGGGGGTGACGTCTGGCTCTTCTTGTCATTTCAGTCATTCCTGTCGGAGAGAAGCAGTGTGTCTTTAAGGTGTTGTAATGATTTCCTGTTCCGAAATAAACAGAACACAGATGCAGTCGTTACAGTGAGTGAGCCAAACGTTTCAGCAGTTACATAAAAAAAAAGGAGAAGATGAAGATGACTGGATGTGACATGAACAACTTTTCATTTGTCATAATTTAGTTTGATGTCGACTCAAAGAGAAAACAGAGGTTAATGTTGAAGGTTCAGTACTCACCGTACACGTGTGCAGGTTTATGACAGTTTGAATATTATTTGAAAGTGAAAAAAAACAGCTTTTCACCACTTTTAAGTGTGTTTACAGTTTACGACTGCACACATGAAAAATGTAGTATTAAAGGTTTGAGTGGCTCCAGAGGAAGCTGTATGTAATCTGATAAAGAAAAAATGGCTAAGTTGCATTGTGGGTAATGTAGGCTCCAGGTTTTGTCGCTGCACTCCTGTAACACTGTTTGACTCGTTATGGAGAGTTTTAAAAAAAACGTTTTTATTCCACAAATGCTTCTTCACTTTCAAAACCTTGAGCCTACATTACCCACGATGCAACTTTGTCACTTTTTCTTTATCAGATAACATGCAGCTTCCTCTGGAGCCACTCAAGACTTTATAGTACGTTTTTCACATATGCAAAGTTGCATTGTGGGTAACGTAGGCTCCAGGTTTTGTCGCTGCGCTCCTGTAACACTGTTGGACTCGTTATGGAGTTTTAAAAAACAGAACCAGACATCACCTTTATTATTCCACACATTCTTCTTCACTTTCAAAACCTTGAGCCTACATTACCCACAATGCAACTGAGTGACATCACTCGACATAATTCATCAAAACATTGAATTGCAAGTTTCTACCTGAAACCTGCAGCAGCACCTTTTTTACCACAAGGTGGCGCCAGATCATCTGATTACAAGTCAGATTCATAGAACAGTTTCTCCTTCACTGACCAACAAACAGCTGAACACAAGTCTAAATACTAATATCACTATCATCGAACTACAGACCAGCACCATTATAAAAAACTAAATAAAACCTCAAATTAAATCTACAAGTACAGATGTAATCTCTGAATGTAATCGTACTGCAAAATGTTCTTGTGGCACCACATGTTGTATTTCATGTGGTGCCACAAACCCATCGCCTTCACTGCGACCTTCATCATGTACGTGTTGAATTTGTTGAGACTTGGTGAGAGTTTAACACGATGCCTCGAAGCCGACTGAATTAATCTGCTCAGCATCACGAGACAAACACTCTCACAGCTGTAGCAGGGCTGAATGTCTCCTGCTTCACTACACCAGTGTTATTAATATGGAGGACGTGTGACACGTTCAGGCCACGGTGTGCTGAGCAGCAGCCAGTGGCTCATATTCATATCATCTTTCTGCTGCTGTTACCTGTTTGATTATCTCTCCAGTTCTCTCGATGACGATGGTCTTGGCTTCTTTGACGGGCGAGGTGAGCTGGTAGTCGTCGCTCAGCAGGCCGAGGATGGGGTACTGGTTCCTGTACCTGCACACACGCACACACGCGCACACACACACACACAATGAGATGTGTTCAGATGAGGCCTGGACAGACAGATGTTGGTGGACAGTTTAAATCCTGCAGGGTGAGGTAATAATCTGTTAGGCTGATGTTTCTCCTTTTGTCAATTCACCTCCCGTCAAATTCATCATTTCTTCCTTCTGTGGTTTCACCTTGTAACATCAGATACTCGCTGCTCTGCAGTCAGCTCACAGTCACAGCAGTTAAATGGAGCAGGAGTAATGGAGAAAACAACGCGTTAAGACGCATCAACTCAAGCTGCATAATCCACTTCTCTACTGTTAAATCATACGTTTCAAACAATTGTTGCTTCTCCAGTTTATCATTAAAAAAACAACAATAGTTCCAGATGGAAGTGTTTCTTCATCTGTGTGGAAACATACTGAACATAAAGGTTCAGCAGCAGACAGGTGATTAACGCTGCAGAGAGGTTTGAGAGGTTTCTGTGGACACTTTGAGACGTTTGTGTCCATCTGAAGTTATCGTACCGCTGTGAATCCAAACTGACGGCAGCTGCTGAGCAACTACATTCAAAACTTTCAGAGCCCCAAAAATCAAACTGATATTTGTCCTCTTCATGTTCTTTGTGTTCCAGCGTGCAGGAGGAAGTTTGCATCATCTCGTGGATGAGAATGTTACAGCCGAGCTGAAGAGGACGACATTAATGTTTACAGCCTGTGCTGTCACAAGCGCCGTCCTCTCCTCCACGAGTGGATGCAGCTTCCTCCTGCGCCGTGATACACACAGAAAATAGTTCCTACATGAAACTGTGGACAACGAGCTCTGTGGATTATCTTTAGTAACCTAACACTTCGTCTTTAAAATATCAAAATACTAAAAAATGTCCATGGCGACATCTAAAAACGTCTTCTGTTGTTCAGAGTGTAAGGATATTTAAGACGAGGATGAAGTACAGACTCCAGCTGGAACCATCACATATTTGACATTAACGCTTGAAAAATGGCCTGAATAGTTTATTTGATATTAAAAAAGTAAATGTTCTGTTGTCTCCGCTCTGCAGCAGAACATCATGTGATCCAGTCCGGACTGGTTCTGTGGTGTCGTACCTCTTGGTGATGATGGTCTTGGTGACGTTCTTGGAGCTGTCGTTCCTCTCCTGCATCAGCTTCCTGATCTCCTGAGGGTCACAAGAGGTCAAAGGTCAGCAGGCTCACAAACTCAACTACAGTCGGTTACTTTGTATTCAAGCTCATTAAAACTGAACATCTGGATGTTCATTAGTGTTTGATTTGAGGTCTCAGTGCAGCTTCTGTTGTTCTCCTCAGGTTTTTATCGTCACGTCATTTGACTGCAAACCAACTTCAACCTGAACTGGCTGCTGTGTGAGTGTGTGTCTGTGTGAGTGTCTGTGTGTCTGAGTGTGAGTGAGAGAAAGTCAAACAGCAGGTCGTCACGGCAGCAGCCTGAGGTGACACAAACATTCCTGAGGTTAAGTTAACTGACAGCTCGCTTCAAATGAAATACACAAAAAAGAGAAGAATGCAGTCGGACCTGAGAGGTGAACACTCGTCAGTGTGTGTGTGTGTGTTTTATCTGTGTGTGTTTGTGTTTTATCTGTGTGTGTGTAAACAGATCAGAATTCTGAGGAAGAAGTCAGCTTGATTTGCATGATTTATACGTGTCCTC
This sequence comes from Pagrus major, assembly GCF_040436345.1. Taxonomy (NCBI): domain Eukaryota; kingdom Metazoa; phylum Chordata; class Actinopteri; order Spariformes; family Sparidae; genus Pagrus; species Pagrus major. The sequence goes on along the minus strand of NC_133227.1, from coordinate 30,492,276 downwards.
CCAGGTAAGTCACGCACTTCGTTTCTGCATGACCACACACACACACACACACACACACACACACACACACACACAGGGTCAGAAACAGATCCTGAGTTTATTCACACGTATCAGGAAGAGAAAACAAAGACGTGGATTAATCCTCCATGTTCCTCCTCTACCACACCCTCATGAACACGGGTTTGTTTATGATACCTGTGTTCAGGTGGACTGGGCCTCACAGACTCAGCAGGTTTACCTGACACTGTCAGAACCTGCCCTACACCCGCTCTGTGTTAACAGAACCTCACTGTCTCCTGGATGATGTTAGTGTGTGTGTGTCGGTGTGTTTGTCACAGACCTCCTCCTGTCGGGTGATGGTGGTCTGTCGCTGCTCCAACATGGAGAGCAGCTCGGAGATCTTCAGCTGGAGACTTTTCTCTGACGACGACTTGGTGGTGGTGACCTCCGTCTGCATCGTCGTGATCTGGGTCTGCAGGAGGACGGAGAGAGGCGAGGGACAAACAAGTCAAGAGACAGCGCAGGTATGTAAATAAGAATATTTCACATAAAGACACATTACAAGAACCTGTTCTGCAGGATTTTATCTTCCATGAGTATTTTTAATGTTTTGGTCTTTGAATCTTCAGTTTATAGCAGCATGTACGTAGCACATCACAACAAGCCGTAAAGGGTCGGAGGGCCAACATATTATTTCCTCCGTTTTCCTGCGATAACAACTTAAATTTTATTCATTTTCAAGACATCACACGTGTTGTTTCCCAAGATAACGAGATCATTAATCATGAGAAAATGACTTTTAATAAGAGTGGACAAAGACGCATACACTGCTCTGTGGGCTGGGTTTGGACCGGAGTTTAAAGGAAACCATCTTAAATCAGTTACTACGCTTGTTATGATGTCATGTGACATGTGACGTGACGATGGCTCCAGATAAAAAAATTCTTTAGATTTTCCAGATATTTGGACGTGAATGTTTGATTCTCACCCGCAACCTCTGAATCTCCAGGTCTTTCTCTTTTCTCATGGAGCCGAGCTGGTCCTGGTACTGACGGGACAGCTCCTCCGTCTTGATCTGCAGGGTGGAGCTGCTGGCCTGGCCCGCCAGCTGAGGGACAGACGGAGGAGACAGAAAATCATCGTTCCTGTTGCAGAGTTGACATCGCTCAACAAAACTAAGTGATCTTTGTTCAGGGCAGAAAACACAAATAACTGATATGTTCTGGTCCTGATGGATGTGCTCATATGTTCTGGTTCTGATGGATGTGCTCATATGTTCTGGTCCTGATTGATGTGCTCATATGTTCTGGTCCTGGTGCTTCACCTTCTGTCGCAGCATGTCGTTCTCCTTCTCCAGCGCTCTCATCCTTCCCTCCACCTCTTTCAGCTTGAACTCGCGGCTTGAGTCGGTGTTTCTGGTGCTCATCAGCTGACTCTCCAGAGAGCGCTGGGCCGAGGTGGTTTCCTTCAGAGACAGCTGGAGAGAGAACACACACACACACACACACACACACACACACACAGATCAACAATCCTGCAGTAATGTGCTGTTGCTTTAATACTGGAGTCTGAGTCAGATTTATCAGTTTGTCTGAACCTCTCTCTCTCCTCTCACCTGTCTTGCTCGCTCTATCGCTCCCTCTCACTCACCTGTCTCTCTTGCTCACCTGTCTCGCTCTCTCTGACCCTCTCATCTCGCTCTTACTCACCTGCCTCTCGCTCGCTTTTACTCACCTCTCTCTCGCCCTCTCATCTCTCTCGCTCGCCCTCTCATCTCTCTCATGCTCTCTCTCACCTCTCGCTCTCACTCGCCCTCACCTGTCTCGTTCTTACTCACCTATCTCTCTCGCTCGCCTCTCATCTCTCTCGCTCCCTCTCACTCACCTGTCTCTCTTGCTCACCTGTCTCGCTCTCTCTCACCCTCTCATCTCGCTCGCTTTTACTCACCTCTCTCTCTCTCTCGCCCTCTCTCTCTTGCCCTCTCATCTCTCTCTCTCGCCCTCTCGCTCGCCCTCTCATCTCTCTCTCGCCCTCACCTGTCTCGCTCTTACTCACCTGTCCTATGCCCTCGCCCTCTCATCTCTCTCTCACTCGCCCTCGCCTCTCTCTCGCCCTCTCATCTCTCTCTCACTCGCCCTCGCATCTCTCTCGCTCCCTCTCACTCACCTGTCTCTCTTGCTCACCTGTCTTGCTCTCTCACCCTCTCATCTCGCTCGCCCTCACCTGTCTCACTTTTACTCACCTCTCTCTCTCTCTCGCCCTCTCATCTCTCTCTCTCTCGCCCTCTCATCTCTCTCTCGCTCGCCCTCTCATCTCTCGCTCGCCCTCTCACCTCTCTCGCCCTCACCTGTCTCGCTCTTACTCACCTGTCTCTCGCCCTCGCCTCTCTCTCGCCCTCTCATCTCTCTCTCACTCGCCCTCGCCTCTCTCTCGCCCTCTCATCTCTCTCTCTCCCTCTCACTCACCTGTCTCTCTTGCTCACCTGTCTTGCTCTCTCTCACCCTCTCATCTCCCTCGCCCTCACCTCTCTCTTGCCCTCTCATCTCTCTCTCGCTCGCCCTCTCATCTCTTGCTCGCCCTCTCATCTCTCGCTCGCCCTCTCATCTCTCTCTCACCTCTCTCGCCCTCACCTGTCTCGCTCTTACTCACCTGTCTCTCACCCTCTCATCTCTCTCTCACTCGCCCTCGCCTCTCTCTCGCCCTCTCATCTCTCTCTCTCTCGCCCTCTCATCTCTCTCTCTCTCGCCCTCTCATCTCTCTCGCTCCCTCTCACTCACCTGTCTCTCTTGCTCACCTGTCTTGCTCTCTCTCACCCTCTCATCTCGCTCGCCCTCACCTGTCTCGCTTTTACTCACCTCTCATCTCTCTCTCTCTCGCCCTCTCATCTCTCTCTCGCCCTCTCATCTCTCTCTCGCTCGCCCTCTCATCTCTCTCTCGCTCGCCCTCTCATCTCTCTCTCACCTCTCTCGCCCTCACCTGTCTCGCTCTTACTCACCTGCCTCTCTCGCTCGCTCTCACCCCTACCCCTCTCTCTCTCTTTCACACACACACAGCAGAGTTGCGTTGTTGTCGTACCTGCAGCTGTCTGTTGTTGTCTCTGACGGCCTCCAGCAGGCTGTCGTACTGTTTGGCCTGGTCTGCTTTGAAACTCAGATCTCTCTCCAGAGTTTCCTTCTCAGCCTCCAGACGCTGAAACATCACACACGTCTTCATGTTAGCAGAAATAACAACAACACGGAGCCTCTTCTTCCTCTGGTCAGGTGGAGAACTGGACACGACTCTTCTGTTTCAATTGTTCCTGTTTTCTTATCTGATTAAAAGACGACAACACATCTTCACATTTGTTCATTTGTGTGAGATGATGATTGTAAACCTGACTGAGTCAAACAGTCAGCTGTCATCATCTGGCCTGACGCCGGTTATTTAAACATGTGTGTGTGATCTGTGGGGACGAACTGTTCTGGATCGACGTGTCGGTCTGTATGCAAATGTTTTATTTATATAACTAATCATCCTGCTGCAGTCGGGCTGCTTTTGTTCACATGCGTTAGGCTAAAAACTGCAGGAGTGGAAGATTTCTTACTTTCACAATGTTTTAAAAACATCAAATGAAACGAAAGTGAGAGTCATTGTACTGAACCAGAACACTGAAGTGAAGTACAGCTGAGTATTGTCATTTTATGTTACAACATTTATTTGACAGCTTCAGTTATTAGTTAAAAATCTATAATATATCAAAAATCACCAATTTTATTTTGCTGTAACTGAAATCATCCACCTATCGAGGACAGAATCTTTTTTATTAATGTGGTACCAGGTGGCCAAAAATAATCAAAAATACATTTAAGCATTAATTAGTGTATGTAATGTGACAAGTGAATTAATACTGAAGCAAAACAAAAATGGTCAGTTTCTCACGTTTAAAATATTAATTACATGTATTTTTAAAAATCAACTTTGGTGCAGTCAACAGTAAAGTCATTTATTTATGATTTGGGCAGTTTTAGACCTCCGTATCCACCACAATATAAAATTATTAATTGTTTACAGTTCATGCTTCAGTCATAATAATCCAATAAGTTACTTGATGTGATTTTATTACTTTAGTAAATCATCTGAACCCTTCATGCACCACAACATTAGAAGAATATAATAAAGAATTTTCTTTGTTCTGTTGTGTCGTTGTCTTTAATCAAACAGTCTCAGGTGATCTGATCGTTACATGTGTGTTTGTTTGTTTCCTGTCATGGTGGATTTGACCCGGAGGCTCCACAGAGCTGAACGCTCATCTGTAATCATCCAGCTGTGGACGTCACCTCATGTTGGAGCTTCAGAGTGATGTTCTTACCCTCAGGTCCTCAGACATGTGCAGCAGCTCCTCTCTCAGGCTGCTGAAGGTGGACAGCAGCAGACGCATGCTCTTATCTGCAGTGAGACGGGTCTGAAACAGAACCACCCAGAAGAATCAACACCAGAGTCAGAGCGACCGATCTGAGATCACTGAGGAATAATACAGATGAAGCTCATCACGTTACGAGCCTCAATAAACCACTTCTTACTTAATGTTCACCCTCCTTCTGTTTAGTATTTATCAGCAATAAAAGGAATTATTAAAATGTTGATAAAACAATATAATGTTGCTGTAAACGGTTAATAAATGTGTCATAACGCACCGTAAAGGGTCGTCTGTGTGTACTCTCATATCATTATATACATCTGCAGTGTGTCAGACCAACAGTCCATTAACGCTCTTACACCAGTTATTATTGTTGACAAATACATTATGAACATTTAACCACACAACACTGTGATAATGTTTATCACAACCTGTGTAAGTGTTGATATGATGAGGGGTTGGTGTGTTACCAGATATAAAGACAAACAAGTTATAGAAAAAGCAGCTGAATAAAAAAAACAGATAAATTAAAAAATGTGAAAGACTAAATGGAGGATTTAAAAAAAAAAAAAAAACAAAGGTTGGAAAATCTTGTGTTTCCTTGTAATTTAATGTGAGTGAAGTGTTTGTAAAATAAAAACATCCATCAGCTGTTGATTCAATGTGACAAGAACAGAACGAAGCCCAGCGGTAAAAATACAAACATCGCCAACATGCAGGAAACCAGAGATCAGAGATAAATACAGGAGGAGTGTCACAGTCACAACATCTGATCCAGTGATGTTTCTCTGGAGTAACGAGCAGAAACTCACCTGCAGCAGGTAGCGGATCTGTTGTTTGGTCAGTTCAGTGGCTCCTTTAGGAAGCAGAGCCTCCACCTCCTCTCTCTCCACCTGCACACACACACATGAACACACACGAACACACACACACACGCACACACACGGACACACACACAGATAAAATGGAAAGAAATTAATAAAATTGTCACTTGAAAACTAAAGAATTGAATAATTTCCTCAGATTTTGTTGTAATTACTTTTAGAACTGACAGAAAAACAAAGTAAACAACCGTCCGTATCACGTTTAGGATGTTTCATCTCATATTCTTGATCAAATGTCAGTTTAACTTCAGACTTTAAGTTTCTCTCTGACCACAGAGGAAGTCGTGTCTGCTGACCTCACATCAGATTTATTTATCAGATGTGTCGCTGTCTCACCTTGTAGTCGTTGCTGGGATCCAGCTGGTGTTTCCTGTAACACACAGAGAGGAAGACGAACAATGAGGACGGCAGCATGACTCTGCGTGTGTGTGTGTGTGTGTGTGTGTGTGTGTGTGTGTGTGTGTGTGTGTGTGTGCGCTCAGTCTCAGTGACTCAGCTCCTGTCTGCAGACACGTGGGCAGCAGAAGTTAAAGGATTTATTTCAGGGTTAAGACGGATTATAAAGAAATATTAAATACTGTTGGTGATCTCATCTTAATAATTCCTTTAGTCCAAAAACAAGATCCTGAAGTTTGTTAGACTGTTTGACTTTTTCTATGATGTGATGAGTAAAAGTAGAACATGATTCAAAGCATTATTATTAATTATATGAATATCAAGTAGATATTAAAACAGAGTTTACAAAGTGCACTCGACAGGTCTGAGGTTAAAACAAGAAGTAAAAACACAAAAGGTCAATATGAGTCATAAACAAATAAAAGTGATGAAACCACAGAAAAAGAGAGAAGAAAAAAATTATTAAAAAGAAATATAAATGCAAAAATAGAAATAAAAGAATAAAAACAATTAGAAGACGACATCAGAGGAATTAAGAACAGATAAAAAGATTAAGAGCAGTAAAATGAATAAAGGACAATAAATAGATTAAAGATAACAAATAAAAGCAGTAAAGAAAAAGGCAGCACATCAGAGGAATTAAAAACACGGATAGTGTTTTTAATCTGATTGCTGATATAAATTAATTTAGAAATGTTCCACTTTGGCTCTGACGCAGCATGAAGTCTGTAACCATCACATAACTGTATCGGAGGTATAAAGTAGCAGCATCTGGAAATACTCGAGTATAAATACCATTTTATTGCATCAAAGAAATCTACAAATCTACTTTTTCAGACGTTTAGAAACTCGTGTCAGGTTTTCATTCAGAGAAACGCTGGTTTCCAAACACACAGTTCAGCTGCTGCGTCTGCAGGAGGAGACGAAGTGAAGCAACATCGATGGAAACAAACCAACCGAAACCCGTCGCTCGCCTGTCGCAGCACGCCGCTCATGGTGCTGATCCAAGACGCCAAACCCAGCGTCTGTCTCCATGACAACCTCCCACTAACCTACTGTATACAGCAGGATCGTGACCCCAGACTGAGTGATGTCATCACATAAAGACTGTTCATCAGTTTAATGACAGCGTGATGGAAAACAGTTTGTAGGAGGATCCGAGCAGCGTGCTCAGAGTCAAGTCTGAGTCATGAGATCTAAACTGCCGGCTGACGGTTTATTAGTTACATCTGATGGTTTAATACGACGTCTGCAGGACGTCTGGAAGAGTTTGAACTTACTTTCCGCGGATCTTGGTCACGTGCTCGGAGATGCAGGAGTGGATGTCGCAGTTCTTCCTGTAGACGTCGGCCAGCAGCTCGCCGAAGTAACGCGTGTCCATCTTGGTGGGCTGCGGCGCCTCCCTCAGCTCCCTCACATCGATCCTGGAGATCTTCTCGATCGCCGGCTTCTGCTGGACGACGTTGATGATCTCCACCTCCTCCACCTCCACCGTTTCCTCTTCCTCCTCTTCCTCCTCCTCCTCCTCCACCTCGTCCTCCTGGAGGAACACAGCAGAGACAGAGTTTTAATGTTACTCGTTAACATGGTTGTTTTTTTATTATAAGCTTTGTGTACAACACGTGTGATGAACATGTTTCAGTCACTGCTGACTCTAATGAATCTGTCAGGTGTTATTGATCCTGATAAACAAACTGGTCACAGACTTCATGGTGACTCATTAACAGAACAAGGAAGTCAAAACTTCACCCACAGATCTCTTTCAAATCCAAGATCATCAGTCTGAGTGTTTTCACAGCGAACGAACGAACAGAAGAATAAAAGAAAAAAAGAAAGACCACAACTAACACAACAACTTAAAAATGATGTCTCAATGAACAACAAAAAGGTAAATGGTGATGACAACATTTGAAAAAAAGAAGAAACTTATCTGGAAAAGTTTGTTTGCAATCCACGTGATTAAAGACGACGAATGCAACAAGTCAAACTCCTGAAAAACTCCTGACGCACGATAAATATCCGCCTGATGTTGTGAAATTATATTATTCGTTACAAATCAGTGTCAGTTAAAAAACAAGCGCAGCATGTTTACACTCCCATACAGCAGGTGGCAGTGTGCTCCTCTGTAGTCGCTGTCATCACAACAAACTGAATAAACTACAGATGAGGAATTTCTTTTAAAAATACAAAAATGTGCAATTATCGGCTGACTTATGGGTTTCTGCCATGAGAAGCAGGTAATGATCAGTTATTGGTATCAGCTGAAAACAGACCATGTGAGGAACAGACAGTTCAGACGTGTGGGTCTTCAGGTTGTTTCATCATCGCAGTAAAAATAATTACAGACTTCCTTTAAACCCACAAACATTCTGATAATGACAGTTCTGACACAACGAACACAACAAGCTGAACCTGACTCAGATTTAAAGACGACATGTTTGTTTGAGCGCTTTTACAAATGCACTTTAAACTATTTTATCCTTCTAGGTCGACATTCCTCGAACATGCAAATAAAATATCTTTCTTACTCCAGATCAGTGTCACTGAACGTCTCGTCTCGTCCTCAGACAAAGAGACCAGTTATTTTGAGACCAGTCACGACCACGACTGCAGAGACATCCCTGTAGTGTACGACTCAGACTGCAGCCCTGCTTAATGATGGTTTCAATAGAAAGACAAGAGTCACCTCATCAACCTGATACATGCACAAACGAAGGCTGTGTGTGTGTGTGTGTGCGCGCGTGCGTTTTAAAGAAGGAGTGTTTATTAAAGATGGTTACGTTGATTTCAGCTCCTTCGTGTTTGTACTTGTTGGCTTCTGGAAAACAAAGTTATTCCCACAATTCACGTCTGCAATGATCGATCAGTTCATCGAGACGTTTGTACACACACACACACACACACACACACACACACACACACACACAGAGTATATATACAGATATATATTTGTCAATAAAAGAGGTGAACGAAGATGAATCTTCAGACTTTCAGGAGTGTCTGGTTTGCAGGTTCCATGTTAGCATCAACCTGTCACACAGTGTGGTACTCGCACTAGTCTACACACCCTGGTCTTGGTCGTGACTCTGTCTCGGTTTAGGTGGTCTTGACTGCAACACTGATCTTTATTCATAAGCAGTTAATTTTCATATCAAAGAAATGAAAGGAAGCTTTGACAATCTAACACCTCAAACATTATCGCCTCCAGGAGAGTAAGATCAAACAGATACAACAGACACGGTTCCCACAGGAGGGAGGACGTCATGTTGAAACAAGACGGGGACGTCCCCACACTGTTACAAACACACTATTATCTAAAGTATCACTGAATGCTGGCGCATTGAAGAATGTCAATAGTCTGAATAGAGGGATTAAAACCAGGAACAGGCTGAGATTAAGTAGAAGTGCAAAAAAATATGTGGCGAGCTGCGTCCACATACTTTTGGCCACATCGTTAACATTGATAATTTGGTGTAAATCACCTTTAAAAGGCTCAATAATCAATACAGGATCTCCACACACACACACACACACACACACACACACACACACACACCCTCTCTTATCTGCAAGTAGCAACAAAGTCAAACAGATGTTGTGTAACCTGTTAAAATCAGACGCCACGCTGCTGAGTGTGTGTGTGTGTGTGTGTGTGTGTGTGTGTGTGTGTGTGTGTGTGTGTGTGTGTGTGTGTGTGTCACTTTCACTGTGTGTAAACAGCCCTCAGTCACTGACACCTCACACACACTGGTGGTCCACACCGACATGCTTTATGATATTTCTGTTTCTGTTGACGTCTGGTTGTTGACAGTCAGTTTCCTGACGGTTCCAGCCAGCAGAGCTCGAGCGTCAACACGACCCCACCTGCAGCTTATCATCGGAGGCAAAGTCCCGATTAAATCTGATACATAATGAATGAAGTTTGGCGCGTCGATGATTGTGAAAGACGGGCTGCTCGTATTTTAACCCTCTCATGTAAAAGAGTTGAAGTTATCCAAGACTGCAGCTGAAGCTTTGTGTTTTATATCGTTATCGTGTCGTTATTTTGTTTTCTGCGTGTCAAAGTCGAGCTGCTGTGTCCCAGCATGCATCTGCCTTCACACACAGAGAGTGTGTCTTTGATCCCGACATGTTTTGATGATGCAGGATACTTGGTGGAATATAAAAATGCAGGTAAGTGATTTTTGGGAACGAAGCCAGAGCTGATAACAGGAGGATAAAAACGCTGATATCAATATATCGGCCAATATCCACACGTTTATTTTGCAAAGATCCTTCAAATGTGGTCATCAAACAAACAAACAAACAAATAAACAACTTATTTTTTGTATAATGACCTCAAGTTTTCTTATCAGCAAATATCAGAGAGCCAATATGACGATACTGATTTATGTGAGAGGCAAATATCAGTCAGCAGACAAAGCAGTCGGGCTCTAATCTTACGTAGACGGTAACTATGGATGTTAATGATGACGCATTCATCACCATAAAGAATTTTAACTATACAAACTGTGGCTGTGCCGAGCGGTCCAACCAGATTCCACACGAGCTCGAGTGGAGGATCAGGACCAGAGTTTCCCAGCCGGTGAAGTTTACATTAATGAGACCCACATGGAGCCCTGCAGCATCTCAATGTCAGTTCTGGTGTTGTTATAATCTTTAACATGCAACTAACTACAACCTCAAAAACAAACTGTTGAGTCAACCTCTCAGTGCCAGAGTCAACAAACCCTGAACACTATACGCTTCGTATACACGACTCGCATCATGAGAAACACTCAGGTGTTCCTGATAAACTGGTCGTTCAGAGTTACAGGAAGAGAAACACTTCAGATGCCAGCGTTCTCCGTCTGTGTTGATTCAAAGTGTTTCTCGGTAACGTGGCACCTCGCCACCGTGCCCACGCACCAGCACCAACTGGTGACAGACTCAAGAATGATGCCATCATCCCGGCAAACACAGGAGCTGAGGTTTATTTCGCAATAAAACAATAATGAACTCCACAAACGGGAAGAACAACAAAGGAGGCTAAAAAGCCGCAAAGATCTCAGCTTTGATTTCACTGAACTCCAACAGGCTCAGTGATTGTGAAACTGTTTCTGCAGAGACCGACCCAAACAGGCTGAGAGGAATCTGACTCCTGCAGCGAGCCGGGTCTGTCTCTCAGGACCTTGCGCCTTGAAGGAAAACTGTGTTTGCTCGTCCAAAGCCTGAATCGAAACTGCAGAGTCGCCTCAATCATCCAAAATCTACCTTTCATTTCATGAAGAGCAGTCGTTACCGTTTCTGGTAATGAATGTAGAATTATGCCAAATCTCCTCTAACAGTCTGACCCACAGTAGATTCAGAGCTGATGTTGAACCATGTTTTCTTCCCAAACAGTCAGAAGCTCTTTAAGTGCTTCTGTTATTCATCTATAGGAGTCTTGCCTGAACGTTTTCATGCAAAAATCAGCCTGCAGATCAGCTGTAACTGCCCCATTAGCTGGAACACACAATGGCTCCGCATCATATGGTCTCACAAGTTCAAATTTAATAACAATATGACCGGAAGTGAACACTTATCATGTTTTTCTGAGGAAATATTCAGACGCCTGTGACCTCAAAATCCACCTGTCTGGTGGGTCCAGGTGTCACAGTGCTTCAGTCAGGGACTTGGCAATAAAACCAATAACTGAAATGACACATGACTCTGGCATCTGACAGAGCGAGGCTGTGAAGTCAAACCCTGTCTGGCTGCAGTAAAAACGATATAAATTAACCTGGAGTTTGGTTTACGATCCTGCAGAGCTCAAAGGTGACGGCAGGACCATTATTTCTGCGGTTACACATTAAATGCAGCAGACAGGAGAGTGAAGAGCGCGACGTTAACGTGAAGGAGTGTACGTATGTGATGTATGGAGGCGGGTGTGTCAGCGCTGCAGGGCGAGGGTGTTACACAAACATGCTTCTCATTCCTGCAGAGAAACAGAGAGTAGAGACGACAGACTGACATACCTGAACCAGTCCGGACACAAAACAGGTCCAAGACAATCAGCTCGCTATCACCAGACACACCTGCACACATCAGCCATGATGCTGGTGCTGCTCAGTGACATTTACACCAACGTCATGTCAGAAATATCAGAAAAAAACTTTAATTACTAAAGGATGTTCTCGCATCGGGTGCTTTGTGTTTAACTCATTTAAAAAGTGAAAATAAAACCAAAAAGATATCGAATTTCTTAATCCTACATGTTCCTCGCTGAAGGAAAGTGCCGCTGCTTCTTCATCACAGCCTTTATAGTCACTGACATCAGCTGAGTGTGAGTCAGCTAGCCGATGGAGACTACGAACATAGAAGCCAGCTTGTAGAGGACGCTGCACGTCTTCGTAATAAGTCGTTTTTCTGTCGTTTTCTTTTTAATTTTGTTGCTTGCTCCATGGTGATGCTACAAGAAAGGTGAGGGGGTCTCCAGAAACACCCAGGGATCATCCTCAGATGAACCCTGAACACACACAGCAAATAGCAAGGAACAAAAGTTTAGGTCATGTGGAAAGTTCAAATGTCACTGAAATAATCAGGATTTGTCGTCTATCAACACAAAGTTCTGGATGAACAGATGAACCGAAGCACAAACTGAACAACATCAGAACATGTGTGTTCACAGTCCAAACTAACTCACCATGAAATCACGTCCCCAGGTTGTGTTTTCACAGGGTGGTTGTTGTTGGTGGTTTTCATTTTCAGGGCTCACTAAAATACCTCAGGTCGACTCTGACTCAGTTTAATATGCAGCTGACCTGCAGACGCTACATTCCTGCAGAGATCCACTGAGCTCACCCTGCTGCTGCGTCGAGTGTGTGGGAAGATAACAACAACCTCATGACGACAGGTCAGTGGGTTAGTGTGTGTGTGTGTGTGTGTGTGTGTGTGTGTGTGTGTGTGTGTCTCAGGCTGACCTAGAACAGTGTGTGAGCACTGTGAGAACAGAACCGCTGGTCAAAGGAAAGACAAAAACAAAACTCTTCCATCTTATCAAGTCGTCTCCAAACTGAGTCCTGATTTTCTTAAAGCAGGTCAACAAACTTAAACCCTCCTTCCATAAATAAGTGTTTGTATCTTAAAAACAAGGAACTTCATTTTAGAAAATACTTAAAAACAAGCCGTCAGTCTCCAGACTAACTCTTTACACTGGTGCAACCATCTTTCCTCAGGAGCACCTGCACACAGCTCAAAGCACTCTGAGTTTCCTTGTGTCTGAACTGTGCTGCACAAATAAACCTCTGTTACATCACTGTGAACGTAAAGCTGCTGCAGTTTGGACTGTTGGTCCTTGACTTTATTTAAAAGTCAAGAATGTTCTGACCGATCAAAACAAATAAATCAATAGATGACATCATGATGAATGTAATCATTAACACTGGCTCAGTACAGGGTTGTTAACATGCTGCTTTCAGCCTTCTTCACCACGAGGGAGAGAAGTCTGGATAAGATTTCCATCTCTCTGCCTGGAGGGGAAACTTTCTGTAAATCTGATTTTACACATTTCTTTTTTACTCCGAAAGGCCCAAAGGAGCCAAAACCCAAAACTCAATACATCATCATCACCTCCTCACCATGTCTGACCCTCCGGTGTGTGTGTGTGTGTGTGTGTGTGTGTGTGTGTGTGTGTGTGTGTGTGTGTGTGTGTGTGTGTGTGTGTGTGTGTGTGTGTGCGCGTGTGCGAATGTAGGTCAGTGTGTGAGCCGACTCTCACGACTCTGTAACACTAGATGTTGTTATTGGAGAGAGAGGAGTCATTTTACCACACAGGCTCTTTGTGTGAGTCTGTGTGTGTGTGTGTGTGTGTGTGTGTGTGTGTGTGTGTGTGTGTGTGTGTGTGTGTGTGTGTGTGTGTGTGTGTGTGCGCACTACAAAAACACCTCATCAAGTAATTTTGTGTGTAATTAGTCTGTCAGTGCAGTAACAGTATTTTCTGCTGCCTCATGTATCTCCAGCTGTTTTTTCTTTTCTTCTGTAACAGTTTCATTTTTCTTCTGAAGATTCAGAGGAAACATGACGTTTTCTACTGAGGACAGGATTGGGAATGAAGGATCATGTGATGAGATTAAGATTTCTGTAGAAGAAGAACAGGATTAAGAAAGAAGAAAGAAACACCAGCACAGCACAGTACAGCACGACACGACACGACACGACACGACACGACACGACACGACACGACACATCCAACTGCAACCTGGATTTAAACATTGAGGTTAAACTTCATATCTGGACATTAAATCTCTCTCCCTCATCACAGCACGTCATCAGACATCAGAAAACCAAAAGCATGAAACCCAGCAGGAACTGTGGTACAGGTGTCTCCTTCTCCGTTTGCCTGCAGGAAATTCATTACATCTGAGGTCACACTGAAACTGTCATTTTATTCCAGATAAGATCAGCGCTGGATGTCGTCCAGACGTCACCACAGAAACAAAATCAAGCACCAAAAACATCAGTTAAGTGAAAATGTACACAGCTGCAGGTCAGACGTGTCACAGCCGTCTCTGATCTCACGTACAAAACAAGAGAAGCAGTGACGTTACTTTATTTCCATTTTACTGAAGTACTCTGGATCGTAGTCTCTTTGTAGACATGCTGCATGTCTCCTCTGCTCGTTCTCTCTATGATCCACAGCCGCGTCAGATCACTTCAGAATATCAAGAAATATTACGACTCATTTAGCTGCAAGTTATGATCATTAAACAGTCCACATATCCAGAAGTCTAAATAATCCTTCATTATTTACAGTGACATTCATGTTTTACACCTGCAGTTTCGTGTTTGTCTCCTGATTTTCTCTCCGGCGCCACACTGAGGCAGAACCGTCAAACCTTTTCTTCTGCACGACATATTAAAAACATGCTGCGTGCGGAAAATTGGCACAAATTTACTGAACCAGTCACAAACCCACCAACAAACTGAAGAGATGTCCCAACTCTACAGCAGCATGAGCAGACACACAGGGATTACACCAGCAGGCTGTAACTCAGTTACTCCACCAGCCCGACAGCCTCAGAGTCAGCAGGAGAAGGTGGAGCAGCAGCAGGCTCAGACGACAGTGAGTGTACTCGTTGTGATCGCAGTGAGCTTTGTCGTATGACATAACTCCTTACGTTTATCGTTTATTTGCCCAACCTTTACGTTTGAGGGTCTGAACACTACCTGTCTTGATCACAGTTGTCTGCAGGATGCATGTTGATGAGGTAATGAATCTACCTGTGACTGTCAGATTAATAACCGTTATGACGATGGTGAAACACTTGGAGTGCTGTGCCACCAGGTTACAGAGCAGCTTCTCTCCTCAGGCTGAGCCATAAAAACAGTTTTGACTTTATGACTTCTCGAACACGAAGAAGTTGGAATCCGACCCGGTGAGTCAGCTTCTCACTCGTGGTCTGATGTACAGTAGGTTGTATTATATTCAGACTGTTTCATAACAAACTGCTGTACTATGTTTAAAACTGCAGAATCAACTCTGAAGATTTCCTCATAGTAAACATTAAATACACGTTTGGCGTCCTCACGTCACCACAATGAGACGCCTTCCTTCACTGGCCTATAATTATATGAGAATACTTCACACACACCCTGCAGCGGTGGTGAGTGAGTGAGGCCTCTCACGAAGAAGCTGAACAAGAAACCAAAAACTACTCTGCAAGAAACGCTCTCACGTTTGTGTCAGAGATCGTCTGCAGAGTCACGCTGGTCGTGTGAGACGAGCAGGTGGAGAGAAAATCTCAACAATTTCATGCTCACAGCAGCGAAACATGTCCGTCAACAACCGTCCTGTTGGATCACACTTGAACCTCAACCTGCTCCAGAGATACGACACACTTCTCTCTCAGCTCCTCCGGCTCTGCTGTCACCACAGCGCTTTGACCTGCGACCTGCTGGAGGCTGATGGTTTACACGCTGTCACACATGGAGAGTTATTCCTGCTGAAAACTGTTGGAAATCTGGGATCTGAATACTTGCTGCACTGCTGGCTCAGACAATTAACCAATTCATTCATTGGTTGTCAACTATTATATCAATCACCAACTGTTTGGAAAATCCATTAATCTTTAACTTAAAGAAACAAAGTCCGTCTCTGCTGTCAGCTTGTTCAGCAACGAGATCATTCGTGACATCCAACCCTGATGTTGGACGATAACTCTGCATCCATCTAGAAGATGTTTTTCCAACTTGGAAAAGTCTGAACAACAACTCGGAAAGTTGCCAAGTTGACATCACACGACGCTGAAACATGACGGATGATGCTGAGAGACTCTTATCATAAGTCATGTTGTAACTGTTAAACGCGTCTTGTTGGCGTCCATGTTGCTCCAACATGAACAAAATGAAGTTGGAAGAGTTTCTTCCCGACTCTGACACAGTCAACACAGTCGGATTATGACAGGACATTAATGAGCCACTCATTTGATTAATGATTTAATTTCTTTTCACCAAAGCTTCCCACCACGCTCTGTTCCAGCTCCTCCAACGTGACGATCTGCTGCCTTCACTTCATTATCATCGATGTAAATAAACATCTCTGGGTTTTGAACTGTCAGCCGGTCAAATTCTTCCAAACCAAACTGGGGAAAAAAAAAATTTCAAAACAGGAAGAGGACTTCCCCAATCTGTCACCACAGAGCTGAGGCCAGCCTGCTGTCTCAGACCTCCCTGTCTGCTGCAGCATTAACATCCCCACATGGAACAACAGGAAGCCAAACATATTTAAAGGTCTGAGACCGACTGCGTCATGAAAACCAGAGAAAGCAGGCTGATGATCAGTTGTGTTGTTTTGTTGCTGGTGCCGTTTATAATATTTCATAATGGAGGAAATTAAAAAGTAACAAACCAAAAGCTGAGCCGAGTCGTTTCATCTGTTCTTATGTGAAACATACAGCCGAGTCTCCGGCCTGTACAGACCTGTACACCTGAGATCACACCTGAGATCACACCTGCAGGCACAGCTACAGCTTTACCTATAACATACAGGCTGTGTCGTCCAATCAGTGAAGAGGCTGACTGTAACTGTAGCTGCTGACGCTCCTGTGATCGACCCCGTTAACGACGGATGCTTTCATACAGAGTTAACTGTGCGTGTCTTCATCTCTTTTGGCCTCTGGTACGACTCCGATCTATAAAATCACAGTGAGAACGAGTCTCAGGAGAATCAGAACCAGTTTCTGGTTTATTTGTTTGTGCACACCTTCCACCCCGACACTGAACCTCTTTGTTGATCCGTCACGTTGTGGTGGTTTTGTCATCGCTGTCAGAAGACGGTGAAAAGCTCCAAACATAACAGAATGAGAACAAACTTGGCGCTGACGTCTCGCTGCGGTGATCGAACAAGACCGAGCGTGTGAATCTGGATTCTCTGATTCTGCTTTAATAATCTAACAAAACCATCTTTACTCTCATTAATTGGGACGTACGCAAAGAAATCAGCAAAGAAATCAGTCCTGTGGCACGTTGTGCTTCTACACAAAATAAAAAATTTGGTGTCAAAATTTTGAATATAGAGTAATTTATTTCATGTTCTGCTCCTTTAAACTTCCAATCCTCTACATTTATTTGATAACTTTAGTTACTAGTTACTTTGCAGATTCAGATTGTTTATAGTATTGACAGATTATTTGTGACCTGTAACCAATCAGATGGGGTTGTGGGCGGGACATTGAGAGGCGACGACAGACGGAGGGCGACTGCATCAGAGACAAAACAGTGGCTGCATTTTTTAATTCAATGAATTATCCTTAGTCATCTGAAAACCCACCTGTGGTCTGAACCGGGTGTGTGACAGAACTTGACATGAACTCTTTGTCTTGATGTATAATCGCTGCTTCACGTGTTCTCATCAATTAGTCAATCAATCATCATCAATCGATCAATTAGTAGTTTTATAATCACACTTCACACTCTGACACCGTCCACCTCCTTCCCTGTGTCACCTCCCGACCGAGCAAAGACTCTGTGTCTGTACAGAGTCAAGACACACACCCCTCAGTCATTCAAAGGTGTGTGTGTGTGTGCGTGCGTGCGTGCGTGCGTGCGTACACATTTTTCAGCAGTTCAGCCCCTCAGCTTCACCTGCGGCTCTGTTTTTATTACAAACTCATGTCGTGAGAAACTTCAAATCCTCTTCAAGACACTGAAACGTCTGAGGACAGAAATATGTCACACTGAACTACTCAAACACTGAGCTGTAAAATAACTCCTGATGCCTGAAACAAGTAATAAATGTATAAAAGAGAAATATAAATGGCGGAGAAACTCTCCTCCTCCACTCCCACAGAGAACAGAGGGGTGTGGTAGTTTCATCTGACTTCGACCTCGACGAGCCACAAAATCATCAGAGGAAAGTTTTGTTGAGAAAAGCAGATTAACAGATTCTTCTCTGACAGCTCGAATCACTTTCTGAAGATGTTTTCAGACACAAGACTGAAGACGCACTGAGTGAGCTGCAGAGAAAACAGATTAGCGACTGCAGTGAGTGTTAGTACAAGACTTAACCTCTCTTAACCTGCAGCTTTTAGGTTGTTTCTGGACAAAGAAGACAAAGAAATATTATATAACTGCAGCTTTAGGACCACAAAGCTCCACTGACATCGATAAAGTGGCTCACACCACAAACAAATGTCAGAGTCTGTGTAGTGTAGTGTAACAGGTTTAAATGTTAATTCATCTCATATGCAATAAATCCACTGAATTCAAATAACTCAGCCCGTCCCTTTCTCTGAGCCTGATTCTTAGTGTTCGCATCGTTCAAACATGTTTTATTGTTTGATTCTCCTGTTTGAGGACAATAAAGAGTAAAACTGGACAAACTGGATCTTGAACTCTAACCAGTCAAAAAACCTCAGAGAACCAAAACAAAAACAGACAAACAGCTGAAATCATTTGTGAAAGCTGACAACAAGTCATTCATAACCAACTACAATCACAGTCTCGTGGGTGTTTGGACCAGACACGTTGTTCCTGAGCTGCGGCGGTGAATAACGACCAGAACGTCTGTTGCAGGATATCATTACGTCACAGTGAAGCTGACCTTTGACCTTCTGGATGTAAAATGACATCACTTCATCCTTTTCTTACAAGACATTCATGTAAAAAATGTTGTCACACTTGTTTCTGATTCAAACATCTCAAATGTGACAAAATGCTGCTTCTCTGTTTTATAACAGCAAAGTGTAATATTTTGGGATGTGGACTGTCGGCCTGGAACGGTCCAGTCGACGTTTTACTTTTTTTCCAATGTGCCCCTGTGCACCTCACATTTTAGCAAGAGTGCTCTGAACGCCTCAGTCTGAAAAAACTTCGACTCAACAGTCCCCAACTCATCCTGAAACAAACATCATATTAAGTGTTGAACTGATCATCATCCAGTTAAAGCTGCTGGACCAGCACGTGGTCTCCTTAAATCTCTGTTTGCCAGCGTACGATGTGGCAGCAGCACGATTAACTGATTATAAAAACAGTTGCTAACTAATTATTGCATCGTTGAAGCCTTAATTGTGGGGAGACCTTTTTCTTTTCTCTTTTCTAAATATTTTAAATGGAGAGCTAAAGCTAAAATCATCACAGAAACAAAACTAATTAATCAATTTGCAGGAACAAGTTTCGAGCTTCACTCTCACAGACTTTCAGCGTCGGTTGTCAGATCAGATCAGATCAGATCAGATCAGATCACTGTCACTCAAACAGAGAATTAAACAGTAATTGCTGTTCTGCATGTAAACGCACTGACGACTTTCTCCGTTCGTGCCAACACAAATGGCATCAAAGTGGCGTCAATCAGCCGCCATAAATCAGAGAACCTCCCTGTTTTGACAACAGTCATATACATGACGCTGCAGGTTCAAACCAAAGGAATGCACCCGCCCACAGCCGAGGCCTCTGGGAAGTGTCCGACACACCCCGATCCAACACCCACCCCGAATGGTTTTGTCAGCACTGCGACAGTTGAAGGTCCTGTGATTATGAACAAAGTGCTGTTGTTACAGTGTGTGTGTGGAGGCAGGGCGGTGTGTGTGTGTGTGTGTGTGTGTGTGTGTGTGTGTGTGTGTGTGTGTGTGTGTGTGTGTGCGTGCAGTTAATCTCTCGAGGTGAAGTAAAGAAAAGACACACTTGTAGAGCTGCTGCATGTTCACACACCGCCATGTTCCCATGTCGAGTTTCACGCTGATGGGTGTGTCTGCAGGCAGCCAACAGATGGACGCCACACGCCCTCCTGCATTTCTTCACTTCTTTTTGTTTCTCATTTTTCTACTGCAACACTGTACTTCAAACCATTAATCACTGGGAGAGTTGGCTCGAGGGCTCAAACCACAAACCTGCAGGCTCGGTTTGACTTATTTGAACCAGAGTAGTCAGGAGCTGTGACGTCTCACTCGGAGGCTCATCGGAGTTAAATAAAGTTCAGAGAAACGTCTCAGCTCGTCCACAGGAGCATGTTTTTGTTTATTTACAGTACAGCTGCACGATTAATCCAAATATTATCAAAATCACAAAATATATTCGCGTGCAAAGAGCTGCGATTATCTGATAAAGGTTTACTGTCGACACATATCAGAACAAATGAAGCAGTGAGCTGCTACAGAGAAGCCTCAGCCTACGTAACAATCACATAATCCATCCAAACATGTGCAGGGAAAACAAAGCGACACAGTTTCTCCATCTGTACATTTTACAAATACAGTCAGCTGTAAACAACAGAGGAAGTCACCAGACCCGCAATTTCTCAATCGCTCAATTTCTGTGTTGAGTTCGGAGTAGGGATGCAGATTTCAAGCAATTTCTTTAATTGATGGTCGGATACCTGAACAATCAATTATCAGTTAATCACTGCTTTAATGATCTGTGCTCGACGCCACACAGAGGAGGCTGCGTCAGGAGTAAAGCGCAGGTAACGGAAATATCAGTTTGTATGTCTCTATTTTAAAATGACAAATTACTAATTTTTGAATTAAACTTGCTTTTTTATGTATTTGTGTACATCTCTGATGTCGATTAAGACATTTTTAAAATCAGTTACATTCTTAACAGCGATTAATCATTAAGCATCAACATCCCCGGTTAGGAGAAACTTTATCAACTAAAAGTGTTTCCCACACATAGTTCACTGGACAGGCCGCTCAGGTATATTAACACCTGTCCAAGTATGTTGGACCCCATTTAAGCATTTTATAGGATACTATATTGTTTTTTTATCCGTAGGAGAGCAACGATTTAACTCTCCACAGTTTTCGCACTCTTATCTCCAGAGACACTTTCACACAGTGGGATTAGCTACAACTCGTCTCGACAGGTTACAGACTCATTTTCTTGAAAATAAATTGTGTTTGCCGAAGTCACTGACCTGCAGTGTCGGTGCCAGTCGAGTTTCTGCTTCATGTGTCAGAATATTTGCTTTTGTCGAGGTTAAAAGTTTGATTTCTCATGCTTATCCTCACGTCTCTGTGCATCTATTGTTTGTGTTTGTTAGAAAGAATAATTGATGAGAAAAACTGAACTGAAGGCAAGACTTAACTCGGCTTCACTCCAGCAGGTTTACACTGAATGAAGGACATACTTGTGTGGCTGCCAGACTTCTGCTTCACTGAAGCTTTCATGGGGAGGTGACTGTGTATTTTGTGTGTTTAGTGCATGTGCGTGTGTGTGTGTACGTGTGTGTGTACGTGTGTGTGCGTGTGTGTGTACGTGTGTGTGTACGTGTGTGTGTTTACCTCCTCCTCAGCACTCGGCGCGGGGCTCTTGACGGGACTGGACGACTGGCTGAAGACTGAAGAGAGAGACTGACCGCTCTGAGACAGAGACTGTCGGATGAGAACGGGAAATAATAAACGTCGGTTGTCGGACACAGAAAACATGGCGTCCTCATCAAAAGCACGAGCAAGCAAATCAATAATAATGTTTACATTTGACTTGCACATTGAATATTAACATCGGGTCAAGTCCATCAGCCGGAAGCAAACCTGTGAGTCCGCCTATTAAAATGAATGGTTTGAACCTGTTGGCACTTTCATTGCAAATTAAAATACTTCATTGGTTTTAATATGGGTAATTTGAGGCGAGCGAGTTTGCAAAAGTACACAGAAAATTCATCTAGATGCATAAAACACAGGTACAATTATGACAATGTAGGAAAGACAATGTAAGAAAGAGTTGAAATACACGAGGATTTATGAGCGTGGCCGACAGTTTCCAACACCACAGAGGCACAAAGAGTCAAACACTGTCAGGAGAGAAAGTTCATTCATCTGTAAACTGAGTATTTCTTGTAAAGCGCCACATGAAGCTCTCGGTGCAGATAAACTGTGATTCCTCTGGTTTCAGAGCTGCAGTGTTTCACACAGGATGGATGTTGAAATGTTCTCATTTACTTCCAAGCGAGTGATGATTCAGAAATACCAGTAAAAACATGCGCAGCACTCCTGAATCAGGGCGCTGGAGACGCCCGGAAAGGTGGAGCCCTCTCAGAGGTGCATCATGTAGGATGATGAAGGCCGACGTTTCTCAAGTGACACAATGATGCTGAATAAGGACTGAAGATGAAGACTCAACTCTGATTTGTGCTCATGATCTGACGCACCTGCTATGTTGTGACAGCTGTGGAGTTCAGTGCATCATGAATAACTTCGACTCAGACTTTTCTGCAACAACTTGAGCTTTAAAAAAGGTCCAATTTGTAAGAAAGTTTTTTTGAGTCTCGTTTCAAACTCGTCAAATACTGACGCTTTGAGATTGGAGGTCGGGTCGGCCGCCATCCAAAACTTAACTTGGACTTGTCTCGAATAACTTGAGATCTGACTTGAAACTCCCTCTGACAGACTCTTGAACTCCAGACTTGACCTGGACTTCATGACGTACTTCAGACTTCACTTGATCTTCTCTGAAAGCACTTGAGGCGTTTCTGTCTGGAGTTGACTTTGACTCCTCTTGAATTCCTCAGGACTTCCTCTGATGGATACTCGCCTCTGACCTGTTTTGAATCACTCAAGACCTGACCGAAGACTTCCTCTGACGTGAACTCGTCTGAGGTGAGCTGAGACTTGACTTGGACTTAAAATAGTCTGCGGTTGTTCCTGATTCTTCCTTGACGCTCGAGACAGAAACACAACAAGCCCTCAGAGGATGCGACTGTCAACATCTCTGACACTCAGATCCTATTATGACGTCTTTCACTCATCACATCATCACAACGCACTCAGTACGATGCCGGTTTCATTTGTTGTAAGATTTCAATTAGTGTTTGTCAGCCGGGTCCTTTCTGACTCTTTCTGACTTTCTGACTAAAATTTTGATTGATAAGCTCAAGTTGCAGTACAACTTCCTGACGGTGTGAAGACGATGTTGGTACTTGTCCTCCTGTCCTGATGTCACTCTGAGGGAATTAGCAAAATCGAAAATTGAAGCAGAGCCAATAACAGTCGAAATACTTTCAGATGAGGTAAGAGGTGTGTGAGCGCCAAGTGAAGTGCACCAAAAACCAGTCGAGCTCTGTGGCTCAAAAGTCTCCTCAAAGAAATCTGCTCAATTTATCTTCAATTACTTTTCTACAAACTCATGTTGAGGTTACGTCCTCAGATTGTGCGTTCTGTCCGACTAACGACGAAAAACACAGAAAACTGGAGAAAAAAGTTCATTTTCTGTCAATAAATTATTTTTTTTCATCATCTTAAAACCTACTGAAGTTTAACACGTGTCACACACTTGTTGCATGTAGCAACTTTAAAGTGTCTCAACAGTAACAGATTTTACTGGTGAGGATCTGGTTGAGCTCAGGTGATCCGACCAGGTGGAAGAATGTGTTTGTCTTTAAAAGTGAGGGTGTGCCGCGTCAGCACAGTCAGACCGGGTGTGGCGACGCCTCGCTATCAAACACGCCGTGAGAATTTAGCTCAGAGTGCAGAGACTCAAACAGGACAGTGATCCTGAAGGAGACAGTGATCCTGAAGGAGACAGTGATCCTGAAGGAGACAGTGATCCTGAAGGAGACAGTGATCCGGACAACAAGCACAGAAAGTAAAGACAGAAGAGAAGAATATTTTAACAGAGACACAGAGAGGAGCAGATATTATTCAGATGTGTTCGGCCTCCAGCGGAGACTTTGTGTAAAACATCTCGAGGGCGAAGGCCAAAGAATTCAGGAAGTGATTATCTGCAGGAGCAGACCGGTGCCTCGTAAAGAGTCACCGATGAGGAGGAAGTCAGATAAACCAGAGCTGTTAGTGAAGGTGCTAACAGGTGACAGACTGAGTCCTGCAGCACAGTTTGATCTGTGACAACAACACAGTTAAAATGAATACTAATGCTCCGTTCCATCCTGGCAGTGACACAGCATCTGTGGTTATTTAATCAGCCCGCAAGAGTTTCATGTTCTTCAGAAGTGACACGGCTCCTCCGGCCAGAAACGATTAACAGTAATCCAGTCTTCAGGTTTTGGACTGTTCAGTTGGACATAAGAAGCGATTTGAAGTGAGACATTTAGGGACATTTTGAGCCGTTTGTGACGACTACACCGGTTATTTTTCACAGAACGTCTCCATTCATGATCGTGGCGACCAAAACGGGCATTTTAATCCAAACCATGTTTTCTAACCTGAACCAAGTGGTTCTGTGTCCTAAACCTAAACCAGAGCATGAACACAGAGCTGTGAAGAGGAAATAGAAAACTCAACCTTAATAAACGTAAAGTTTTAACTGATCTGTGGTCACCAAACTTTGTATTGAGGAATATTAAAGGGTTTATTTTCACTACCAAACCTGTTTTTCTGCTTTACTTGTCAACTGCACGAGTGTTTAAACAAAGCAGACGTGTATGAAACTTACAGAGACAAAGTGTCTTAAACGAGCAAAATGATGAGTTTAATCAGGAGAGATCTGATTAAAGATGAAGGAAACAAGGCAGTGGGTGCCAACTCATGACACCTGACAGCTGCACACAGACAGAGCTCAGGTTTGAAACCATTTATATGGGAGTTTATGGGATATGGGATTTATAGGGAGAGAGAGAGAGAGAGAGAGAGAGAGAGAGAGAGAGAGAGAGAGAGAGAGAGAGAGAGAGAGAGAGAGAGAGAGAGAGAGAGAGAGGAGATGGCCTCGGGCTGCTGCACCTGATGATCATCTTTGATTTCAGATTAATCTCTCTTTTATTTTCCTTCTACAAAATGTCACATAACAGCTTCTGTTATAACATCCGACGCCCCGAGGTAACGTCTTCTACTAACTTGTTTTTTTTTCAGACCAACAGACCAAAACATCAAACCATCAGATTAAAATGAAGCTCAGCATCACGTGTCTGTGTCACACTTCCTGTCCGTCACATTCACATATTCATCTGTGGTCACAGGCTGTGAAAACTCAGAGCGCAGTGTGACAGTTAATAAGTCATCGCTATGTTGGAAACATGCTGATGAACACTTTCCTGCTCCCATTCTCAAACTGATTCTGACCGACCAACTCATGAAACATCGACGACGAGACAGACGCTGACATTTAACAAGAGTCATGTTAAATCTGCACTGAAGCTCAGAATCACCTGTTTCATAATGTTTTTATCTCTAATGAAGAGAGCAGCTGATGCGTCAGGGGCTGGAAACTGGTCCAGACTTTCATCAGCATGGAGGGAGGAGATGATGACTCCATAAATCTGCTTAGAAATCCTTAAAAAAGACGCTCCTTATGTGTGCAGAACCTGCCTTAGAAACATCATGTTTTTAAGTTTTCTCAGTATCAAAGTAATCAGTGTGAGTTGTCTGTACATCCACAGGTTCACTGCAAACAGGAAGTGCTAACAGCTAATTCAGCAAAGTTTTAATTAAGTTTTAATGGAGTTTTAATGGGTTGATGAGTTTTTGAGTATTTTTTAATCTTTTTTTGGTTGTTTCTCTGTTTTAAATCAAGTCTCCAGCTGCTTCAGGTGTTCAGCAGAACGCTGCAACTCTGTTTTACTGTGAAGCTCCAGAGATGTTCTGTGGACTACGAGACTTCAGCTGACTTTCATCAGCATGTAGGGAGGAGATGATGACTGGATTAACATTGTTGGGTGAACTGTTCCTTTAACTTTACATTAGAGTCCAGATCAAGATGCAGGATTAAATCTGATTATCATTTTAAAACCAGGATAGAAGGAAAGAAGAAGGAAATCCGAACAGTACACTTGCTGAAGTGTGGCTGACTGTTGGTGAGCTGATAAATAAATTATTGTAGGAAATGAGCTGCAGGTATTTAACATTCTGCTCGGGGTCCCACAAACACCTGTGCCAGACTCCCTTTAAAAAACAGCGGTTTTAAGAAGCATTGAGCTCAGCAGAAGCAGCTGGCGCCGGGGCTCACCTCCATCGTGTGGTGCTGCTGGTACATGAGGTCGGACTCCTGGCTGCTGACGCTCAGGTGCTGCAGACCCTGCACACCCTGCAGGTACACCGGGGACACCACCTGCTGCATCATGGGCTGCTGTATCATAGCCTGCTGCATCATGGGCTGCTGCATGAAGACGTAGGACTGCTGCTGCATTTGCTGCTGAACCGGGACCAGGTACCGCACCGTCTCGTAGCCGTTCACTGCGTACGGCACCGTGGACTGCACGGTGGACTGGACCGTGGTCGGCAGCGGGGACGGCAGCGGGGACACCGTCCTGGCAGAAAACATCGTGGACTGCACCGTGGACGGCAGCGGGGACGGCAGCGGGGACACCGTCTTGGCGGAGAACACGGTGCTGCTCACCGGCTCCGGAGACGCCACTTTGACGGTCCGGTAGGTCGTCGTCGTGTTCCGGCTCGTACGCGTGGACATGTTGACGCGCGGATCGGTTCAGACCCTCCAACAAACCGAGAGAGAAACCCGACACGACCGCGGGAAGTTTTCTCGAAGTGCGCAGGTAGATTTCCTGAGAGAGTTTGTGCGCGGAGCGGAGAGCAGAACCGCCCCTGTTCGACTTCCTCCTCTGCTGGACGCACTGGAGAGGAAAGTCCGGTTGGAGGAGTCCTTCGTGGGGAGGCAGCGGACCCGCCCTGCTGCTCTGTGCGCAAACACTGATCTGAGAGCAGCGGCAGGAGGGGGCAGGGCTCAGGGACCGGCACCAGCATCCACCTGGTGACGTAACAATGAGCTGACAGCCTCAGGTGTGCTGGCAGCCCGGCTCACCTGGTGTGTGTCTGATACTGCAGCTACTCTTTTGCTGTGACCTGCAGGTGAATCCAACTCCTTTAACTACATGTGGGTGTCCTGCTCCTTTAACAGACTTCTGTCAGGGGTTAACACACCTGCACAGTGAGGAGGAACCTGGAGGAGCAGGTGAGTGAAGGTGAGGTGAAGGTGAAGAAGCTGCTGAACCTGGAGCCGCCGCTAGAGGGAGACAACCCGCCTCCACTGACAGACACATGAGAGACCTGCTGCTTATTCTCAGCAGTGACTCTGCTGCAGGCTGAAGGTTCCTCACTGACTCAAACACTGGTTTAAAGTATAAAGCAGCAGAAAACTGAATCATTAATGATGTGATCTGTAGTTTAATTCTCTCTGAGCACACTGTTTATATTGTATATCATTTCATATCCACATTAATCATTCCATTAATCTGCACCCATGAAGGAAGAAAATAATTAGTGTAAATAAATAAATGCAAAAATATATATCTTTGTTGTTTTTATAAACTCATATATAGATTTATAACCGTACAGAGTACTAAAATGATTCTAAAAAATTAAGTACAAGTACCTCAAAATTGTAATTAAGTAGCCTACAGGACTTGAGTAAATTAATTTAGTTACTTTCCTCCGCCATGGCAGGAGGAACCTGCCCATTAGATATAACTTAAGTTGAGATATGTTATAAACATTTATTGATAAATACAGAGAGTTTGTAATATGTGGTCAGCAAATCCTTTTTATTATTATCTGTTGTGAAAAATATGGAGAGCAAAAGTGTTCACTATGAAATACTAAATAAAATAATAAATAAAGGCTATGAATAAATAACAACAGTTAGATATAATACAGTCATTGAACTGTTAAAAAATCCAATAATTTTCTATTTCACTTTTAATAATAAACTTTATTTTCGGCACTTTTATTTATTCTAGTTTACAGTTTGTTTGATTTCATGACGTCACTTTAAAAGCAGGATGAAATAGAGTTCGTGAGTTTAAGAAATTGATCGGATCATTTTAAATAGTTCATGTTTTGTCTGTTT
Source organism: Pagrus major (assembly GCF_040436345.1). Taxonomy (NCBI): domain Eukaryota; kingdom Metazoa; phylum Chordata; class Actinopteri; order Spariformes; family Sparidae; genus Pagrus; species Pagrus major. The sequence continues at coordinate 30,464,397 of NC_133227.1, read as the reverse complement.
TTATTGATATTAAATGTGTAATGACGTTTACATGTGTTCATGTCGTGTCTGCTGCTTTACCAAAATAAAACAGATTAATGATATTATCATCTATGGCTGTTAAACCCGTCACTTTCTCGCTCTGATACATTCAATAAGTGTCTTTATTGATTTTAATGCGCTCGGTTGTATCTGAGGCTCGTACACGTGGCTATGTGCGTGTTTCAACTCAACTCTCGCGATACGCAGCGAGAACAGCCAACGTCCGTCACTTTCCACAGAGGAAGCGTCTTTTCATCCATCGGACACAATAATGGCCGCGACCCACCGGCCCGGCTGCCCGCTGCTCTCCGCCCCGGTCGACATTAGAGGGTCGCGGAAGCTTCAGTCCTCGTCCTGAAGCCTCCATCAGCTCCGGTGAGATAAATGAAGCGGACAACTCGGTGCCGTCAGTCGGTGTTAGCCGCCAACTGCTCAGCATCTCGTTGCCCTTCAGCTCCGACTGGTTCCGCTATCTTTAGCTCAAACCAAACTCCATTCATAAAATAGATAATTGAACGACGCGGCGCTTTTCTGTTGATGGATGTAAATGTTAAAACTCAATTTCAGATATTTTGCGAATGTGCAGCAGCCATTCTCCAATTCGGAATGAGTTAAAATACACCAATACACCTGTTTGTTTTTTTTAAATGTACGTTTTAAGTCTGAGTCCTCGGCGTTTCCCTCCATCAACGAAACGTATGTTAACGAACAATCCGGAAGAATTACTTGAAAATTAATGTTCTTGGCGGATACGGAGAGTTTCTGATTTTATTAGATCGTGTGAAAACCAAAGGCATCACACAGTAATATACCTGCTACCCGCCCTGTAGATTATCTTAAAATGCTGAATTTCTGAATGGAGTTCTGCGAGGACGTGCCTGTGGCCTCTGTCGTGGTGATGCTGGCAGGATTTGTGACATTAATCTGTGATGTGTTCGTACTAAACGACTCATTTTATAATGTTAACAACAAAAACAATATATTCATGTCTTTACAGAGGTCGCAGCTTGTTCAGCTCATCAATGTTAAGCAGTGAAAAATCCTCTGACCTCATCTCTCCAGCATCCATTCATATTTATAACATTCAGACATGATGGTGTCATCAGGAAAAAAAACGTGTAGCTTGTTATTATATTCATCATTTAATCGTCATTAATCTGACTGTATAGTAGCAGGGCTCGCTTGACAAAATAAGCTTTTATTTTGAAGTAGCTCTGGTGTGTGTGTGTGTGTGTGTGTGTGTGTGTGTGTGTGTGTGTGTGTGTGTGTGTGTGTGTGTGTGTGTGTGTGTGTGTGTGTGTGTTATGTAACCAGCCTGTCTGCCACCATCCTCTGGAGTAATCCTGCTGTTAACACAGGATCACATCCCACATGTCTGCAGCTGCTCTGTGTTGTTCTGCAGCACATTGTATAACAACCATCATCATTTGTTCTCATTCAAACATTAGTTAACAGTGATTTCACTGTAAACAAGCACTGAAAGGCTTCTTGAATCATTTATTAAGCAGCTGTAAAGGTTCATTAACATCCAAATAATCTTTATAGATGAACTACACAGTGTTTATTAACCGTTTGTAAAGTATTATAGCAACTTTACAATAAACAACATCTTAATAAATGGGTTATAAGGCATTTAATTGTTTGTTAACAGTGAAATAATGACTAACTAAAGTTTAATTCACTATAACTTATTGATGATGGTTCTTATAAAATGTCTTTCTCTCTCTATTATTATCAATATTCATTCCTAACCTTTTTTTTTGCTTTTTTATTTGTGGAAATGACCAAAACAAAATCTATAGTTAAATTCTTTTGTTCAGATATTATAAAAGTATACAAGCCCAAGTATTGTTCAAGCCCACAGGATGTCACTTTTCATAATTTTAGTGAAACTAAAAATATCAAAAATGTATGGCTGAAGTTTGGGAAAATGTTCTGCTGGTGTTTGTCTCTATTTTTGGATAAATCTGCCAGGCGACAAAAAAGAGAAGCTTTATTTAACACAATGTAGGAAAAAACAAAATGTGTCAGGTGCTCATGGAAAACGGGAGAAAAGGGTGTTTCCAAAAACAATCCAGGCTCCAAGAAAGAAAACATCAAGAAACGAGGAAGGAAATTTAAAAAGTCTGCCAGCAGTTGTTACTAAGGGTGATATGTGAAGGTGTATTAGTGAAAAATTAAGTTTAAAAGACAAAATGTCAAAAGAGTGAAAGCATGTTAGTAGGGCTGGCCTTAAAAAATTAACACAATATATTTATGTTGTATCACGATAAACAATATAGATCTCATATATACAATATATCACAATATATGCTCATATTTTTGATTAAATACCTTAAATCAATATTGTCTGGATGGTTTTGTTGTCACGATGAGATTTCCGATCAATAACCATTTGTAATGTGGACGTAATGACCGAGTACATTAACTGGATGAGATTCTCACACAGTCGTCCTCTGTCCTCAGTTCCTTCCCCGGCCTGGCTGCTTACCCACAATGCACTGCCAGAGGGTTTTGTGTGTCTCAGACGGACCAATGTAACCAGTGCTGCTGCCGCCGCCTCACCAGCCAGTCCACATCACAACAGCCCAGCAGGAAGGTAGGAGCGAGCTCACCTCCTGTCTGATTTACCTCTGTTTGTGTCTCCTCTGCACTGTGTCTGTATCTGAGGGATGTTCAGTGGGTGGATGTGCTGGATGAGGAGGGCTGGTGTGTAACTCACTCTGTACGCAGATGTGATAAAACAGAAACCTCTCCGTCTCTTGTTTCCAGCTCCTGTCCTGGTTGATCTCGTTCATTGTCTTACTGAAATCATGTCTGGCCCAGGAGACCTACCAGGTGAGTGCGTCCTGCAGCAGAAGTCGTTTTCATCTGTGTCACATGATTTGGAGAATGCATTATGTGTCAGACAATAGCGTGCTCTGACTTCGTGGGAAGGCCTCTTCCTGTTTCAACACAATACCTCCTGGCTCAACGCCAGGTCCAGGAACAAGTGGTTTCCACTCCAGTGACTCTGTGATACATTAGTGAGGCTGACTGTGAGCCAGACCTTATCAGCCAACATCAGCGTTGACCTCACTGACACTCCTGTGGCTGAATGGGAGCAAAACCTTCAGCCAGGCTCCAAAATCTGTTGGTCAGCTTCAAACCAGGAGAGTGGCAGCAGATTAATGTCTGTGGATGATTAATGAAACGTTCAGCAGTCACATAAGGGTGTAATAATCAGGTGTCCACATACTTTTGGCCCTGTTGTCTATGATCATAATCATGGCCCAACTCAGTTTTCTTCCTCTTTCTGAGATTTATGTTTCAGTTGTTGTATCTTTCACTGAAGCCTTCAGTTTGTTTTCTGTGAGTTTGGACTCACAGGCAGCGTTCTGGTCTCAACTGGAAGCAGACGGACAAAAACACTGATTATCATGTTGCATCACACGTATAACAGATGATTACCACACAATCACACACATTCATTACACTGAATCACACGTTGTTTATCCGAATCTGTTCACATCTGTAAAAACATCCCAAACTAAACAAGAACCTTCAGTCCCGACAGGAACGTTGCGTGAAATCGGAGCCTTGAGCAGGAGCAGAAATTTCACAACAGCAAACTGATGACAGAGTAAAGAAAAATAAATGTTAACCCGGTGTAGCATGTTCCAGGTGTCAGGTATCAGCCAGTTCTTCCACTGTTAACACAGTTTCCTCCTTAGTATTGTCAAATAAGCAGATTATATCAGGTTTCTTCTTTTGTCCAAAACCCAAAGACTCGTCACTGACTGTCAGAAATGGAACCAGACGATGAGTGAAATGATTAAAAGATTGTGCAAATAGTTGCAGATTAATTTGACTTTGATTGACTAATCTAGTGTAGTTGACTCGAGACTTAACAGGTGAGTCAGTTAATGACTCTTCCACCTAATGTGAGTCAACAGCAACAATTTGATGATGAATCAATTAGAACTAGATCTCATTAAAGACCAAAAACAAACGTGTTGTGCCTCTCTGAGTACTTTGTGTGATGTGATACACAAACAATACTTGTTGGTAGAAACAACATAGAATATTGACAAACCTGATTGCACATGTGTTTGTTTGCTCTGATGAGTAGTTTGATGAATGAACTGTTGAACTGAAGGCTCAGAGCGCCGTCAGCGACAGGAAGCTGTTGTTCAGTCGTCTTCGTCGTTTGTGTCCGCAGCCATCGAGGGTTCTGGGATGGGCGGGATGAAGCTTCCCATCGGGATGACCCGACGGGCCCTCAGCTACGACGACAACCTGGAGGCTCCCATGTCCACGCCCCCTCATGACATCAGCATCAACAACCTGTGGAGACGACCAATCATACCGGAGAGGAAGTTCACTCATCTGGCTGAGGTGAGACGCAGCCACCTCATATTAAAGTGTGGAGCAGTGTGTAGATGATGGTGATGATGATGATGATGGTGATGATGACGATGATGATGACGATGATGATGATGATGATGATGATGATGATGATGATGATGATGATGATGATGATGTGTTTGTACCAGGAGGATGAGAGTGGTGCTGCGAGTCACCCTACAGTGGCTGACTTCGCCCCCTCCAGGTCACCAACGGTAGTGAAAGCCAAGGCCTCGTCCGTCATCATGAGTTCTCTCATCACCAGTACGTTACAGATCATTTTCTATATTTAAGTTCTGTTTATTTTATTAAATATAGCAAAGAAATGAGAAATTAATAATGTCACAAAGGTAAGAATTAGCTTAAATTGAGAAAACATGGGTCTTTGAAACCTGTTTTTATTCACCATGACATGGTTGACCATGAGTTCCCACAACCTTTTTTAAAAACGTCTTAAAGCTGCCGTCTAAAGCTCTGTGGCTTGAATGTTTGAATAGATCTTTAACAGTTATTTAAACTTGTTTTTCTCTCTCCGTCTCTCAGAGCAGACTCAGGACAGTGTGTACAAGTTCGAGCAGACGGCGGGGCTTTCAGACGCCAGCTACACGCCACATAAAGGCCTCACTGCTGAGGAGACGAGACACCACCACCGCCTTCCTGAATCCCGCCATGTAAGACTTCAACACACTGAGCTCAACACACACTGTCTGTACATTTGGTTTATGAGAAATTGATGTAATTTTACGGTTAACTGAGTCTGAAGAAGAAAGTTTCACGTGTTTTATCAAACAGCAACTGTCAGAGGTCACAAGACACCGATTCGTTCTTGTTGTTACTCTGAAGTTGTTGCTACGTGTGACATCACTTGTTGTGAACGATGGGAGAAAATCAGTCTTTGTACAAATGTAATAAGTGGCCAGAGTTTCTCAAAGGTAATGAGTCTGATATTAACTTCCAGGTCTGGAGAAGAATGAAAAGAAAAGAAACTAAAACAAGTATTTCTTTATTCTTTTATTCTGAATTTCTAAAAATAAATTGATCATATAATTGAAGATAAAGAAAAAATAGACTGTATATGGAAATGTATTCATCAGATGATCTGACAGGGACGATACATGTCGGCATCATTACGTCTAATTAAAATGCAACCGATGAAATGAATATAGAAACTTCTAGTAGTTTCAAATTTTCAGTCCTCGTCTTTGATACAACTAAACTCTAAAACAGACATAAAACTAAGACTGAAACAGACAAGCAGCCGCTGAAGACAGAGATTATAACAACGACTACGAACAAAAGAAAAAAGAGCTGTAAACAACATGTCACACAACAAATGTAGAAAAAGCAACACGTTTTAAAACATAATAAATAACATTAAAAAAGATGCATATAAATTAATTAATCTGAGTCCTCGTACGTCGGAGGTTTGACTTCAAACTGACGTCTGTTTTTGTTGGTTTTCAGAAGTTGCAGATTCAAAGTCTGGAGTCCAGAGAGGAGCGGCTGAACTCCTCCACCCAGTCCACTCCATCCAGCACCCCACACAGCTCCCCCAAACTGCAGCGCAGGTGCGCACACACACACACACACACACACACACACACACACACTAAAACCTACAAACTGGGATAAACACTGACCGATGTGTTTACTCTCTGTTTGTGTGTTTGCAGGACCTGGTTCAACAGCACCGGTTCAGAGGTCAGCATGAGCTCCTCCAACAGCAGCATGGACATGGCCGACTCCGCAGCAGGAGCTGTCGAACGCTGGAGCGTGTTCGGGCCGCGGCCGGTCGTCCAGAAGTCGACCTCTGACATGGGATCAGACGCTTCGACTCCCGGTACACACACATCATCACACAACTGAACTGTGGTGTGTCACAGAAATGTCTCCCTCTTCCCACGCCAAAAAAATCCACTGTAATTCTCTTTGTAGTTTAAGGATTTAGTGTATTTGTTGTCACCATCTTCTGTACTAAACAAACAACGAAGAACCCAAACTGACAGAGGAAGCACTTCATAAATCCCTGTGAGCTCTGTTTTAAACCCTCCTGCTGTCTCAGGTGGCGTAAACAAAAAACTGGTGAGAGTTGAGTTAAACAGCGAGCACACACACACACACACACACACACACATGAATTTGGGTTAATAGGCGAGCAGATGACCTTCAGACTGACAGTAAATATTGACCCACAACGTTTGAGCCCACACCCCCGTCAGTCTCTTCACTTATTGGCCTTTTTAAGCTGCGTTTTTCTTCGTGCCGGTGGTATAAAAGCGGATCAGACAGGTTCAGATTTACATCGCTGTCTGCTGCCGAGAAACAACTTTTAGATTTTCACATGTGGGACGATTCAGCCTGTTTTGAAACAAGAAGAATCTTTTTCCCCGGATGACTTTAGGTAAGAGAAGTGATACGAGTTTGTTTGGAGCAGTGAAGGAAGGATTTATAGAAAACAGCTTCAGACAGGAATCGCTCATGTCGAGGCTCAGAAACAGTTTGTAGACTTTAAAACAAATCAAATAACTGCTCGATGTCATCACAACATGGCAGAAGACTCATTAACCCGTGTAGTTGTTGTTTAGTCGACATTGTCTACATTATTATGTATAAATGGTTGGATATTGACATTTATAATAGAGGCAGCTGCAGTGATGTAACAGACCGACTGACTTGTCTTGAAAACAGTTTAACAGAAGATGTTAATTATTAGCAGGAAGGCTTCCCTCCAACTATAATACACAGACTGAAACTCAGATTGTTTGAAAACCTCCTTTGTTACTGAAAAACTTGACAGAATTATTAACATTCACTAAAACCTTTGACTTCTCAGCCTCTGACGCAGATACAAACCTGAAACAAAGAACAATTTAGAGAGTTTCATGTTCAGTGTTCATTCACAGATTACACCTCATTTCTTCAGTCACACAAAACACGCTCACGTCGCACCGGGCTCGAAAGGGACCTGCTCTTAATGGGTTAAATCATTTCATTCGTTGTTTTGTTTTCTGACTAATTCATGTTTTAAAAAACTAAAGAAAGTAACTGAGAGTCGGCAGAAACTGCTGTGAACAACTTGATGGATGCAGTCACACATCTGATTTTGTTATTTATTGAAATCCTGTCAGACTTTTGCGTTTTCTTTTTCCACACTGAGAATTTATCTTCTTCTCTCTTTTCCCAGCAGGCTTTGCGCTGCAGGCGTACCGCGGCGCCCAGAAGCCGACCCCCATGGAGGTGATGAAGTCACAGGCCACGCGGCTGGCCGACACCCCTGCGGCTCAGGCGGTGGCCCCGCCCAAGATGGAGATCCCCACGGTGGAGGGTCGACGTCAGGGAGCGAGACCGCACAAGCTCAAACCCAGAGACATGAACATCCTGACGCCCTCCGGCTTCTGAGCGGAGACACGACGTCCAAGCTGCACGTCGCTCGAACGCTGAAGGTCCCCTGAAATGAAAATGTCTCTCACACGACCTACTGCTACTTTTAACGTGTGTTTCATTCACCTTTGAGTCAAAACCCTTCGATTTTCTGTTAGCATCTTGCACCCAGGATGACATTTCCATCCAATAATATATAATATTCCTAAATATGAATTTTCATTTGAATTCAGGTGCAACATCATAAATATTATTCACTCATTAATCTGCTGACAAAGACATTCACCCTGCTGGTCGTGACATTTCCCTCATTCTTGTCAGTTTTGGAGGAGAGCAGCGATGATCAGTGTCCATTTTTTATGCAAAACAAAAAAAGGAAAAACACATTTAACCACACTCAGAGTCATTTCATGGGACCTTGAGCAGCAGCTCAACATACAGACAACCACCGTCCTGTCTTGCATCTTCACACTGAAACAATTCTGGATAAAAGAACATTGAAGACATTTTCTCCGTCTGTGTTGCGTGCTGTAAACCTTCACCCTTCTGACTGTGACATCCAGCTGCAGCACGACACATTCAGCATGAATCAACCACTGACTGATCTGGAGACCTGTGATCATCTGAAGGTGAAGAAGACGATGATTCTGGTTTAAAACGATCCCCTGTAAATGCACTTTATCCCCACGGAGACAAGCTCGATGATCCAGTCTGTAATTTTTCTTAAAGTGGCATTTCACTGAGCGGAGAGGGAACAAGAAGGCTGACTCATTCATGAAGTGTAGATTAACACGAATCGACAGAACAAAAAAAAGAAATCTGTAATACATTGTACTAATTTTGTCTCAGGAAATGTTAGAAATTGTTCTCCTGCTCACTGAAACGTTCAATCGTTTGTTTTGTGTTTTAATATGTTTTAATGTTTATTGAGATTTTGTAATCTGCTCCCGTAGCAACAGATTTGATGAAGAAAGAAACGCCCACCTGGTGTGTTTGCGTTTGTGTGTGTAGGAGTCAGAGCTACATGTGAGCAAGACTCACACACTGACATTCAGAAGTGTTTTAATATTAGTGTGTGAGCTCTGTTAGCGTGTCCACCTCTGTTTTTATGTTCAAATATGAAGGATTCCTGTTTGTGTTTCTGTTCTGGTGCTTCACTGTTGACTGAAGAGACGGCGGCTGAGCACAACAGCCGGCCACATTCTGCAGAAACCTTGTGTCAGAAAACATGAACGAGCTTTTCAAAGACACACTTTTGCTTTTGACATTTAAAGACGAATGCAGTCGTCACAGTGCAGAGGAAACATGTTGCCTTACAGTAACAGAAAATGAAATTAAACACAGGTTTCATTTTAGAAACTGCAACAAGTTCAGAGTTTTCAGACATTCCTACAACACTAGCTTACTGCTAATTAATGTCTTTGCATACAAGTTTCCTGCAAGATGATTGAGCTGTTAAATGAGATGTAGCACCTGGCACATTGTTGTTGTTTATTATTATTATTATTATTATTATTATTGCACTTTTGTTATTAAGTGGAAACTCCCACAGTGTTTACTGGTAATAGATTACATGTGTAATGTGACACAGCGGTGGAGTTTGTTTTATGGAGTGAACATTTTAAATCCAAGTCGTTTCCCACCTGTGACTCTGCTGTGGTGTCAGTCAGATGTTGTCAGAAAACACGCCGCTGTCAGCAGCTGTAAATATGAAATGAATATGACTGTTTCTGGTCTGTTTTGTTCCAAGTGTGACGCTGTTCCCTTTAAATCTCTCAAGTATCACATCTGTATGTTAGTGTGACTCTGTAGTCTGAATGAATTGTTCCAGTTCTTTTCCCCAGTTAATGTTCAGAGACACTCTCCTTGATTTATACGATGTCTGTGTGATTTATTCTTCTTTGAAAAGACGGAGAATAAATATAACATGCTCATTAGAAAAACAAGAGTCGGCGCTTCTTTATTTTTCGTGTGAAAACAGATTTTTGAAGGACATCTCCGCTGTTTTCTTTCACCGAGTTTGACAAAGCAAGGTCAACTTTAAAGGAACAGATCACCTAAAAAAAGTAAAGTCCAGTCATCATCTCCTCCCTCCATGTTGATGGAAAGTCAGGTGAAGTTTCGTAGTCCACAAAACATTTCTGGAGCTTCTGAACAACTGAAGTAGCTGGTGACTTGTTTTAAAATGTAAAAAACAACCAAAATAAAATAAAATGTCTCCATACAGCTCGTCTGCTGTAATCCAAGTCTTCAGAAGCCCCGATTTTAAAGTCAAACTGATCTGAGGAGATGATATTTAAATCCTAAAACTGTGAGGGTGTAAAAAACGTCTCTACAAATCAATTTTGGATATCAGTGCTTCTGGAGACTTGGATTCAGTTGGACTTTTGGGTAAACTGTTCCTTTAACTGCTTATTCCCATAAAAGTATTCTCTGTGGATCTGTAGTGATTTATTTCAGCCTGTAGAGAGCATCGGTTCACCATCCAGTGACAACAGGTTTCATCTTCTGTTGAGTCACTTCAACAGGCAGTCAGGAGTAAAGAACAACATGAAGTTCATTTTAAACGAATAAACCAAAATGTTTACACGTTAGACGATCTGATTTGTCTCTTTACTCCTCCGTCATCGGTCAGAGAGGAGCTTGTCCTCCGAGTCCTGAGCAGTCACCTTTAACAGGACAAACAGAATTTAAAACCGGGTTAAAATCAGGTTGTATTTCCCACCAGCAGACTTCACTGATCACCAATTTAAAGCAGATTATCTGATTTTATGGTCAACCAGCCTCCTGAACACATGCATGTTAGAAACACAGAGAAGATTCTTTCATTAAATTATCTGCCGACGAGGAGTTTAACTTTATTTTCCAGGTGAAGTACAAAGTATAGTGTTTTATTGGAAAAGTGTCTTCATGCAGAGCGAACAGGACTTCTGGTTTTCTTCTGACACATTCAGTCATTTTGATGTCTGATATTCAAACTGTCCGTGCAGCGACGACGAGTCGGTCTGGTTCCTGACAAAACAAATCATTTAGTGAAGCATTCCAGTCAATATATTAGTGAAAAACACCTTAAAAGTAAACCAGATTGTACCAATAACACCATTCAATTCATTTGTTTTTTTTAAAGACCCTCCATTGACACGATGCTGCATTCAGTCCAGAGCCAGGATTCCCTGTGACTTTGGTCCGAAGCTGTAAAAAAACACAGATTTTCGAAGCGTGGAAGTATTTCCCTGTTTTGCAGCTTCAATCAGCCGAACGTCTGTATTCTGAGGTCAATAAATATGTAAAAAGACTTCACAGTGTCTGCTGCCTCGATGAGATGAGTCAGGCAAATCTTTGAGACCTGAGGATTGCCTCGCCTGAAATTCCTACGTGGAAATCAAACTCGATGGTTTGTTCTTCCATGAGTAGAAACTCAAAAACTCCACCTCTGACATCTCTGGAGGACACACTTTAAGTTCTCTAAAGACTAATGCAGTCGACACAACTTTATCTTTCTTGTCACAGATACATTTTTTGAAATCTGAGCCTAAAATTCTCGTGTTGGTTGTGAGTCCACGATTCTGACGCAACGATTTGTCCCAAACACTACGACAATAAACATCCAACGTGTTTGATTTTATCGTGATGAGCTTGTTGTTGGAGTTTCTTGGAGATCTTGGATAAGATTGTCAGGAAGTCAACAGGCAAAAACCAGCACTTGTGTTCTGTATGTGGAAAACAATCGCTGGACCGACTCTGGACGGGAATTCTGACATCATGCACACCGGTCTCAGGTCTTTCCAACTTCAATAATCCTGTAAAACTCATCTGGGATCGATCGTGAGCAGTTCTGACACATTGAAAGTCTTGTAGTCTGGACAGGCTTTTAGTTTCCAGCATGCTTCTAGAGAGGAGAGCGAGGTTTATGTTGACTGATACCCGACCTCAGGCTTCGTAGAAGACACAGTTTGGTGATCGGTTTGCATAGAGCAGAAAGACACTGAGTCTCCACCAGCTGCTCCGGAGAACAAATCCAGCTGCGTCCTTCCAGACATTTACTGCACAGGTCAAGAAACCGCTCCAAACTTTCTTGCCATCTTCTGGAAACCGTGAAGTTATCCAACTCAACCTGAGGCTACCTGGTTGAAACCATCTTGATCGTCTTCTGGATCAGACAATATCTTCTTGAATTTCTCGCCCCAACTGATTTCCTTCAGGGTTTGATGCCTTTGAGGGTCTGCTAATCTCCTGTCGAGATCACCTTCATTCATACACTCCATCTTTCTCCCTCTATCTTCATAGACTCGCTCCTCCTCTTCCTCCGTCGTCTCCTCTTCTTCTGTACTCTCCATACATCTGGAAGAACAGCTCCATCTCTCTCTGCAGCGTGGTGTTTCGGAGGTCGGCGTCAGCTTTCGCTCGCTCCATGTTGCGGATCTTGACCTCGGCGACGCTTTGGCTTCGCTTCTGCTGCTCCAGACTGACCCGCAGCACGGCCACCTGACGCTTGAGGACGTCGTTACAGCGCTCCAACCTGCAGAAGACACACATTATAGCAGATCCACAGGCTTACAGAACCAGTACCAGCTACATGACACAGCTGTGTTTAAATGGGGATACTTTGGCTATTGATGTTATCTAAGTTTATCATTTAAGTCCAATGCTGAAAGACAGATCTGCCTTGTTGCTCCTTGTACTGGTGTCTCACCTCTGTATCCTGGCCTGGTACTCGGCCCTCTGCTGGGCCATCTGCTGCCGAAGCTCAACCAGGACAGAGTGAGCGTCCCTGGGCTGTGACTGAGGCTCGGGTCCCTGGAGGTCTGAAGGACCAGAGGGGAGGAAGACCTCTGAGCTGCCTGTACTCAGTGGGCTGTCACTGAGGACAGAACCGGAGGCTGGGGAGTTTGGGGGGTGGATGTCGTCATCATCATCCTCGCCGTCCTCATCATCATCATCATCATCATCATCATTGCCGTTGTTGTTGTCTTCGTCATTATCAACGTTTTCCTCGTCTGCTACCTGACTTGAAGGTAACTTTTCCGGTTTCTGTGGTGACACGTCAGGAGGACTGACCTCACCGGCAGCATCACCGCTCTTATCCAATGGTAGAACATCGCAGGAAGACCATGAAGAGGAGGAGTCCTTTCTCTGACCCGCCTCCTCTATCTCCGCCTTCTCTTCACATGTTCCACTATGGCCCCCTGGTTCACCAGCGACAGCATCGTCCATCCTCTGATGTTCAGATACTTTGTCCAGGTTGTCGTAAGTAGAAAAGGTGCTGCCCCCGCTGGCTGATTCTGGTACTGCACCCTCTTTCTCTGCAGCAGCAGAGCTCCAGAAACCAGCACTTGTCTCTCCTGGACCTGGCCAGGCCTTTGTCCAGCCTGTGAGCATCGGTCTGGGCTTGGCGATGTCTGTCAGGGGGTCCTGTAGCTGCAGGCTGGTTGTAGAGGCTTGAATATTTGCAGGGGAAGGTCCTTGATGATCTGAGTTGTGTTGATGGTGCTGAACAGGCTGACCAGAGGAGGGTCGGGGGTAGAAGCAGTTCTCTGGGTGGGAGGAGGTGTAGCGATGGCCGAGACGTCTCTTCTGGTCAGAGGACAGGTCTGATTTGGCAGCAGCAGAGTAGATACAGCTACAGGGAAGGAAAGAAAGGGAGGTTAGACTGTCAAGATGATCCTCTCAATGATTTTTACACGTAACATTATTTTACTTGGAGCCTCTGTGTGAATGTTGTCGTTGAGTTTTGCCTAATGTCTGTAATTGTAGTCCATCCTCTTGACCCTCCTTTATGGTGGAGAGGAGGTTGTGTTGCTACCTGTTTCTGTGGGCACCTGGAAGAACCAGAATCTAACGTGAGTATGGTGAAGTTTTGTCTCTGGTACCTGGGGTTCTGTGTGTCTGAGGCGGACTGTCCTGGCTCTCTGGAGCGCTCTGCGATGAGAGGCAGAGACAGCTGGCGGAGGCAGGGTGACGGGTGGAGGTGAGGCTGCCTCAGAGCACTCGGTGATGCACGTGCACCTCCTGGTGGACGGGCGGCAATGGATGGGGGGATTTTAGCAAATAGAGTCTCGTGTTCTCTGATCAGCTCCAACATCAACACCTGGACCAGCGCTGCACCTGGGACAGAGAAGGAGAGGTGAAGATACTCTTTAAAGAAAGTTCTCCCAGGTTCTTTACACTTTTACACTAGAACAACATAAACATACATTCACATTCATACGATGCTGTGGGCCAGTTTGTCTGTTTACCTCCCATGATGCTTTGTGGGTCTTCGGCTTTGGCTCGGAGGATGTTTGGCCCGAACACAGTGGCCAAGTTCTGGCAGCTCATCTTGTTAATGCTGGCGCAACTCTGGACCTCGTTTAGAAACCTGCACACATTTATCCCAAAGAAGTCAAAAGTTCCTCCTGTGACGGTTGAAAAGGTTTCTGTCCCTCGCCTCAGCAGACAACACAGATACTCAATCCATCTTCAATGTATAGAAATAATATAAACAGCCTGTCAGTGTGTGGGAGGGGACTTACTGGCAGATAAAGTTGAGTAGGTTGAAGTTTGCAACTGGCAATTCATGAAGAAGATTTCTCAACCGCCCCAAACCCTGATAGAGGAAGAGGAGAGGGACTGTAAGACGATGGAAGTCAAGAAGGAAGAATCAAATGTAATCAAATCAAAGGCACGACTCTTCTGACTGTGGTGTAGACAGCTGCAGTTACCAGTGTGCGGTCAGTCGACAGCTTCTGACCGCAGAGCAGGAACTCCTGGTACCGTCTGTAAGGAACCAGAGGCTCCGGCAGCTGTCTGAGGTAAAGCTTCAGCAGTGACGCCACCGTGTGGACGTCGGTGCTGCTGCAGGCAACACACAGCGACATTTTCAGAAAACCCTTTAAAGAACATGAGATTAAAGGAGGAGAGGGACTGTACCTGTCGAAAGATAGTCTCTCCCCTGCATCAAAAGCCTCCTGCAGCTCTTTGACCAGACTGGCCTGCCCTGAGTGGCGAAACAAGCCCACCTCATGAAGGCCACGCTCCCGGATGAAGGTCACACACTGCTCCACCACCAGAGGAACCAAACGCACCCCATAACGTCGCTCGTACAGCACCGTCTCCTCCAGACGCTGACCAAAGACCCCTGAAAGAATTTTAAGAGATCCACCTCATCCAACCACAAACAGGATGACTGGTCTCTGCTTCATGTGTGATGTTTCCAGGATCAGAAAATCAGATGTTAGTAATGATCTGATCCAATTATTGATTTTCTTTTATCCATGAAGGCAGAAGAACTACAAAAGAAACTTCCAGACTCACTGCTGGTTCATGTTATCACCTCATAATGTGTGTGTACCTGTGAAAGGGATCCAGACTCCCTTGTTGAGGCTCTTCAGCCACTCGTCACCCTGACCGGCGCTGTTAGACAGGAAGAAATACGAGCCTGGGCTGGCCAGCACGTCTCTGTTACCTGCACATACAAACATGGTTTGTTTTTAGGAGTTAAGTTAAGTTAAAACCAGGTCAAGATGTGAGTTTATCACCACCAATACAATGACTCAGTGCTTTTGAAGTATACTTCAGGTTCAGTTGGACATTTCTGTACCATTGTAAAACTATAATCTTTTATTAAATCTTCTCCAGACATGCACCTTTAAATCTTTTACTATTTTCTGACATACCACGCTATTTCGTAAGAGACTCCACTCATTTGGTATTTTAATGCATGTAAAAATACGTATTAAATCGATGCAGCAGAACCGGAGACATACTCTTTCCAACACCTGCACTGCCAGACTGTTTAGTATGCTGAGAAGTTGTAGTTTGTCCCGATGCAGAGAATGTCAAACACAGTATGCCAAAAAATACCAGGATGTCCGATTTGCATCAGGTTTCACTGTGCAGTATGAAGCCAGCAGGCTTTTCTGGTTATTCTGACCCACAATCCTCTGCACAGCTGCGAGAGAGCACACACAGACGTCAGCTCATCACAGCTTATTGTTAGCTATCAAATTTGGTACTACAGACTGCAACAGATGTATGAGCAGAGGGTCAAAGGTCAAGGTGTGATGGTGTGATGAAGTGGTACACATACTGCATGCAGCAGTATGTAGTAAAAGTAAGAGGAAAAAGTACCATTTGAATTTGTAAAGTGCAGTTTGGAGCACAGGTATCATCTTTCATTC